>NW_007074497.1:44852-156760 GCF_000164805.1 Carlito syrichta
CCCCACCCCTTGGCCTAGCCTGCCTAACACCTACTTGGCCTTCAGTTCCCAAATGAACGTCTCTCCTACAGGGGCTTTCTCGGATCCCCATAACCCTGGGCAGGGGCCCCTACCCTTGGGTCTCAAGGAAGCAATGACCACACTGAACAAAACGAGCAGACAGGCAGTTCCACCTCCCTCAGAGGCAAGGACTATCTTGTCTTCATTGTTGGATCCCCAGCATGCCATCCGATAACAAAATGAGTGACAACAATGTTATGATACCAAGCACTCAGTAAAACCAGCCTATGCCAGCCACTGTGCTCGGTATTTGCCCGCTGTTTACTTGTTTACCTCTCACATCAGCCCTGCGAGGCTGTGACTCTTCTTGCTGCCATTTGGCACATAGGAAACAAGCAGAAAGTATCTATGTTGCCCGTGTCTCTATAGCTACCAGGGATGGGGTTGGGATCCAGGTCTGGGCAGTCAGGGCTGCTCTTAATCGCTGGGCCAGACTGCCTGGGTGGCTTAGAAATGTTTGATCAATATCTAGTCAGTCAACAAAGGCCATTTGTTCCCCTCTTCCAATGAAGGCTCAGGCTGAAGGGAGAGGGGCTTGGCTAGTGTCATGTGACTGATAGGGACAGTGAGGTTTCCAGCCCATGCTAGACCACATGCTCCTTGAGGGCAGGGACTCAGACCACTTTGTCCTTCCGTGTGTCACCAACTTTTGGCTTGGAGCCTGAGACATAGAAGGTGCTCATCCCATGAATGACGTCCCGGGAGTTTTCAACCACCTGGTAGTGATATCCCAAACCTCACACCAGGAGCCCCTACAAAGAGGTGTCTGGGTAGATGGTTGTCAGTGGTGGCCTTGGCAGGCAGGCAGGGGTAGCAGTATGGGGTGGAGGGCTGAGGGAGGCCTGTAACTGGGATACACGCACGCTCCTGCCTCTGGTCTCACAGGGGTAACTCTACTCCTCTGACATGGGCCCTGAGTTCACCTTGGTCAGAGAGCAGTGTTGTCTGGGAACACTGGCTGGGACCTGGGGTTGGAGACTTCTGTGCAGCCCCCAGCGGGAACGAAGGTACCTGTCTCAGAAGGTGAGGCTTTGTTTTCCCTGGCCTGGAGTGAGCTCCTCATGGGCCTAGAGGCCCCTCCCCGTCCCAGCGGTGAGCAAACATGGGCTCTGTAGGTGGTAGTGCCGTGGTATGGCCTTTTGTTGGGCACACCTGGCTCAAACATCTTGCGGGCTGGGAGTGACTCTGTCAGTCCCTCCTCTCTGCATAGCAGCACGGAGTCGTTCTGAACATTCTCGTTTGGGCTCTGACAGCTGTGTCAGCTGCTGGCCTCACTCAGAGGCAAAAGGCACGTTGAAAATAAGGTTTAAACCTGTTGTCTGCTGCCGCCTTCCTGCCTGGCCGGGTCCCGCTGCCCTGGCCCCAGCTGCATGTCTGTCCTCTGCCTGCGTAAGTGCCAACATTCAAAGCCCTGCTCACCACATTTTTCCAAAGCCTCTAGACACAGGATAGCACCCTGTACTGCACAACTCTTTTCTTCAGAGAAGTTCAGAGCCCTCTTTACATAGGCGTTAACAAATCAGAGTCACTGGGTTAAGTCAGTAATACTAAATGCCCTGTGGGGGCACTGACCATGGCAAGCTTGGGCCGTCTCAACATTTGTGCCGAGGTCAGCAGCAAGCCAGAAAAGGGCAGATCAAAAGGTTGCTCCCATTGGCCCTTGAGCCCAGAATTGAGAAATCCATAATTAAGCTGTTCAATAAAATGATTTTCAATAATTCTCTTTTGTGCTAATAAGTCACGTCAACTTCTAAAAACCCAAGCCTCGCTCACCGTAGGCTTGTTATTAAAATAATAACTGAAGGCATCTCCTCCTCTTTGTAAACTAGCAGTACAATGGCTGTTAAATAGAAGAGAGGATTGTAATTTATTTTAAGATTCAGGGATTTTGTGTTTGCAAATAGGCAGCAATTATGAAATGAATACTGTAATTATAACCACTCTGGAAAGATGAATGAGGTGGTAACTAGCTGAGATGTATTTTCTCGTTAGAAAATACATTATCTCAGTTCTGAGCAAGCTCTGCCAGGCCTCGTGTCCCTGGGTTTTTGGGAGCTGAATCAGAGAATGATTAAAAGTCTGGGAAAGCTCCCTCTCCACCTGAGCTGCTGAGGGAGCGATACTGACCTTTCTCAGACGAGCAGGGGTGTTCTCTCAAAAGTCAGGCAGGTGAGGGGCTCAGGTGGGAAGAAGACTTATGGCCAAAGCCAGCAAGGGGACGGTTGCCTGCTTTGTCCTCCTCTTTTCTCTCTCTCTTCCTGCGCCTTGCAGGAGGGGGAAGTGTGCAACCAGCCCTGGCCCTGTTGAACTGGCTGACCTCTGTCACTGAGCTGTCAGAACTGTCCCCATGTGGGGTCTCCACTGGGCTCTGCCAGGCCAGATCACTGTTGGAGAGTCATGCCCAGGAGAGTGTGGTACTTCTCGTTTCCATTTTGGGAGCATCCTCTGGAACCCACAATTAGATCCCACACAATGAATTATCTTTATCTGGTGATGTGTTTTCCTAAGAAGCAGTTCTAATGCTTGATTTTCTTGAGGGCATCCTTGGAAACATCTTAAGACTTGCTGGAAGTCTTCAGGTCTCTCTGGATTCTTGGTAGGTGGTCTGATGCTCAGAGTTTTCCCACAGTTGGATGGGAAGGAATTCAGATATGCTGAACATAGGCCGACACCTGACCTGCCTGGGGTAACTCAGAGATAGAAAATAGCATTATAATTCACAGGTCTCTTTAACTCACTGTAGACCCAACCTGATGATCATGTGACTCTCTTAATAGACATATCAATTAGAGCCAGTTTAATTATTTGATTAAAAATGAGACTCTCGACAAAAGCGTGACACGGACTTTGCCACCCTGGTTAAGAAACAAATCAGCCAAAGTAGAATTCCTGAGTCAGCTCCATGACATGAGGCTACATCTACTCTGTTCTGTCCGTTACTGCTTCCCTAGCCCTGGAACAGGAGCTGGCTCTGGGAGAAGCTCAGCAGTAGGAACGCATCTCCTCATGAGTAGCTGGGTTTGCTTTAAGTCTTCCCTGTTGGAATGAGAAGTGCTCCTGGATGTACATTTCTGGTTAGGGTCCAAGGTCTCCTAGAAAATCCTAGCTCTTTGGGAAAGCAAAAGATCCTGTTCTCACCAAGTAGACCTCCCCAGTCCTGTAACCTGGGAGTTTGCAGAAGCAATATGGCCGATTTCTCAGGGTACTGATTTAGGGAGACCCATGCTGCAGGTTTTTCTTTAACATCTACGAGTCTGTTTGGGTGGGGTGGCACCAGCTGGCTAATGTTAATGTTAACTGGAGTTTGTACCTTAGTCATGTATGTCTAAATGTATCCATATTATTTATGTGCACAAAAAGCAAAGATCAATGTCTATGGATAATTGAAAGCATACGTTTCAGAAGTACCCTCATGGGGCGTGCTGTACCGCTTGCTCATCTGAGATCATGCCAGACATGTAACTAAGGGTATGTACTTGTTCTCAGGGATGCGATTGGGGCTTGTCTGTTTTCTGTTGAAGTGTAAAGCCAAGGCACCGGGTGCCAGGCAGCCACGGGCCACTCCCTGAATACAGAATGGGGCTGGCTGTGGTGTGGGCATGTCCTTGAACCCTTCTTGGTCCATGGAGCTTGTGCACTGAGGCTGCTAGTGGGCACGTCTGTATTTTCTTTTTAAAATGGACTTATGGAGAAAAATTCCTATCTGGGGGCAACAGGATTGATGAAGGCAGTCTCGGTCTTCTAGGAGTGTGATTGACCCTAAGTGTAGACTTGGGAGTCTCCGAGAGGCTTTGAGACCCTCACGCTTGCCAGTTGCTGATCCTGGCTTCTTTGTGTCCTTCTGCCCATGAGCTCTGGGAGCAGAGACCCAGGTCCCCAAGCTTCCTCCCCTGCTGATGTCCTTGCTCTGGTCTGGCAGAGTGCTTCTTCGAGGACTCTCGGGACCCATGGCTCTCTTCTCTCCAGAGCAGACGTGCTGCCAGAGCAAGCAGTTGTTTCTGAATCCCCCAGCTGTGGCTGGGCTGAATGATGACAATAAACACACACGCATCCTCTCAGTCACCCGGCTCTTTTCCTCTCCACCTGAGTGCTTGGGGTTTCATCATCGCTAATACTCCCATTGTGGGCTTGATAAACGGGAAAGAGGCATTAACAGGCTGCGGGGCCTCGTGGTGACAGAAGCTGCCTGCAGAATTCGCAGTGGGTTGGAGTCGGGGTGAGTCATCACCAGCCTGGGGAATGCACGGTGATGACGGATGACCAGGGTGCTCGGATGCGCCCCCGACAGTCTTTGCACAAACAGGGAACTCAAACGAATGGGTTTTTCA
The DNA here is from genome assembly GCF_000164805.1 of Carlito syrichta. Taxonomy (NCBI): domain Eukaryota; kingdom Metazoa; phylum Chordata; class Mammalia; order Primates; family Tarsiidae; genus Carlito; species Carlito syrichta. The sequence goes on from NW_007074497.1 coordinate 49,241, forward strand.
AGAGCTTATATAAGTCAGTTGGCAATGCACAACGACCCAGCTGTGTGGCATGACAGGACAGAGCTGTGCGTTCCTGTTCAGGAACAGGTGACTTTCAGAGCCAGTTTGCCTGTGTCAGGACTTGAAATAGTTTGCTCTGCCCTTCTGTTGTCGTAACCCCCCTCTTCTCTTTGCCTTTCTCTTTGTAAAAACTTTTCTTTGCAGAGGGATTCTCATAACTGGGACAGTAGGGCTACTGTTGCTTCCAGCAGCCGCCCAAGGGGTTTGCTTTTCTTTGGGACGCTGACTTCCTTGAAAGATGTGTCAGGGAGGGAGCGGCAGGTGTGTGTGGTTGGGTGCTCTGAGGTGGTGGGGGTGAGGGGAGGGTGCAGGGGCAGGAGTGGGGGGGTGGCTGGAACGCACCTCGGCACGTTTCTTGGGTCACCTTTAGGGATCTGTCCTGGCTCTGTGAGAGTGGGGCGTGGGCGTGGGACGGACAAGGAACGACCTCACATCCACACAGCACTACACCTTGGCACATTCATGGGATCACCTTCAGGGGTCCGTCCTGGCTCTGCGAGAGTGGGGTGTGCGACGGACAAGGAAATGACTCCACTTCCACACAGCCCTCTGCTAGTGCCTGGCACCCACTTACTCCTCCCATCAACCCCACTATGAGGTAGGCAGGGCAGGAGTTATCATTATACATAAAGACAACAAAGAGTCAGAGAGGGTTGTGGCCCCTGCAAGGTCCCCCAGCAGGGAGCAGGGCTGACCTGGAACCCTGACACAATGCGTTTCAGTCCCATAGCTTACTGCCACAATCCCCACCTGGTCTAGCCCTCTGTCCTACCGGTCAGTTGGAGGCTCAAGGGGCTGGCACATAGGGACCTCTGAGATGTGGAGTTTGTATTTTGAGACCACATCTAATCACGGGTCATATGCTATGGTCAAAACTAGGGCACCAGTCCCTTCTTCTCTTAGTGCTGTGGGACATGCTGGTACTGATCCAAACCTGACTGCATTCCATGATTGATTCCATGATTGATTCTTTTGATCACTATTGAGATTATGAAAAGCATTAGATTTATACAGAGGCAAGCATCTCATCCAAGATTTTGTCCTAGATCTATCATTTATTCATCAGAAAATGATTTTTCCCTTATTGCAAAGTAGTATATTATTATTGCAGAAAGTCAGAAAATACCAAGGAAGAAAAAAATTATAATGATCTCACCACCTTTGTATAAAAACCATAATGTGATCATGCTAATTATGTAGCATTTTTGTAGCTCCAATTTTGCCTCTTATGTTATTGTGAATACCTGTGACCATCATTGACTAGTCCTAAACAGCATCATCTCTAGGGCTGTAGATCGTCTTCTCATTGGCTGGAACCATGCTTTGTGGATGGATATATAGGCTGCTTCTAGCTTTCATTTTTCTTAATGCAGTGGCAGCAAACATCCTCATAGCCAAATCTCTGCTCACATTTATTACTTCACAAATATTTGTTGAGCGTGAGGCACGTTTTCCTTGGGATGCATTTCTACAGGTGGATTTGCTGGGCGAAAGCATGTGTTTTTAAAGTTACCACATTCATGGTAATAATTTCCAACAGGACAGAAGGGAGTATAGTGAGAACTTGAGTGCCCCTCACTGTCTACACTCTAAAATAACCTCAGCTAATTTCTTAGCTGTCCTTCCAGAAGAAGTTGTGTGTATGTATGTGTGTGTCTGCATGTATGTGGTTATGTGTGTACCTTTAATTTATTAAAGTAGTTTGTAAATTTATTTATCCGTGGATTTGTTACTTTCATAAAAATATGAATAGTGATTTTTCTACTTAATAATGTATCCTGGGAAACTTCCCACATCAGCATGACAATTTCTTCTCCTTCTCCTTCTCCTTCTCCTTCTTCTTCGCCATCAGAATCTCATCCTATCACCTAGGTGTCATGTTCACAGCTACTGCAGCTTTGACCTACTGGGCTCAGGTGAACCTTCTGCCTCAGTCTTCCAAGTAGCTGGAACTACAGGCATTCACCACCATGCCTGGCTAATTTTTTGATTTCTTATAAAGTAGAGGTCTCACCAAGTTTCCCAGGCTGGTATTAAACCCCTGGACTCAGGCAATCCTCTTGCCTCCACCTCCCAAAGTGCTGGTTACAGGCATAAGCCACTGCACCTGGTGACAGTTTCTTGATACAGCAGCACCAGTCTCTTATCAATGGACTCTTTAAAAAAAAATTACAAAGCATTGAAAACTTTTATTTATTTATTAAATTTTAGATTCAAGGGGTACACTTTCAGGTTTGTTCTATGGGCATATTTTGTGATGGTGAAGTTTGGGCTTCTATTGAATCTGTCATCCAAATGGTGACCATGATACCCAATGGGTGATTTTTTCAGTCCTTACCCTCTTCCTTCCTTCTTGCCATTGGGAGTCCCTGGTGTTTGTTGTTCTCATCCTTATGCCCATGTGTGCCTCGCGTTCAGTTAACACTTATAAGTGAGAACATATATTTGATTTCATGTTTCTACTTCAATCTGCTTGGAATAATGTCCTCCAGCTGCATCTGTGTTCCCGCGAAGAACATGGTTTCATTCTTTTTTATGGCTACCTAGAATTCCATGGTGTCTATGTACCACATTTTCTTTATCCATCAATCATCAATGGACATCTAAGTTGGTTCCATGTTTTTGCTATTGTAAGTAGTGTTGTGATGAACATACGAGTGAGGGCATCTTTTTGATAGAATGATTTATGCTCCACAAGGTGGTTTTTAAATGCATCAGTGAATGTTGTTATGTCTTGGTTTAGTTGTATAACTGGTGAAATGCTAGAAGCAGAATTGCTGAGTTGGAGAGTCATGTCCATTTATAATACTTAAATCAGCATGCATGTTTTAAATTGTCATTTGTATTTCACGGAAAGGCTGTATGTATTTACCCCGACCAGCAGAGGTTGAGAATATGTTTCCCATCATCTTTCACTAACACCGTATTATAAATTTTAAAATGTCTATTTATTAGGTAAAAAAGAAGGAATTTGGCTTCTCTGTGTTAATTTGCATTTCTTCTTTAGCGTGAGGTCCTCCCCACAGGTGTGATAGTGCTTCTGAGCCGTCACCTGCAACGTGTTGTGTCCTGGGCTTTCTTCCCTCAGGAGATCACCTGGTAAAGTCCAAGGAAGTGTCCCTACTTCTGTGGTTTGCCGCTGCTCTGGACCACGATTCTGGCAAGAGTCCTCTGACTTTCTGGTAAGGGACCTTCTGGTGTTCTCTTTTTACTCAATATTGTCATCCTTTCATCTTGGCGGCTCCTCCACTCACCCCCACACCCTCTTGGATTCTCCATCCTTCATGCCTGAGGTCACAAGATAACTTGAGCTCTGGCTGGGTTTGAAGGAGGGTGGAAACATGAGCTACCCTGCCAGAAGGCAAGCCTCAGGACCCCTTTCTGAGAAGTGGCTAAGGACTTGTTGAACACCTCCCATGTGCTAGGCACTGTGTTGGCTACTGCACACGGATCCCTCCAATAATCCTCTCACAGACTTTGCAGAAGTTCAGAGTGGTTGAGGGATTTTCCCAGTTACAAAGCCAGGTGGTGGCAGAGCTCAGTGCTGACTGACTCCAAGGCCTGTCCTCCTTCCTCCAGTTTATGCTGCTGAAGACAGGTGAATCCTTGGCTCACACATGCTAGGAGTCTGGAAACTCACCACCAGAGATCCTCCAGTCAAGGTTGGAAGGGCACTTGAGGCCTTGTGAAGGCTGCAGGGGCAGCTTCAGGGTACCAGAGAGTGTCCTCACATAACAGCAATGGTGGCCATTACCCCATCCTTGCGAAGTCGAGGCTAGCTAGGCTCCTCGCCGGTTCCCAGCCAAGTATCCCAATCATGTCATACCAAGGAAAGAATCCTGTTTCCCATGGGGCAGACCCAGGACCAGAGCTGCCCACCAGCATGTGTGGCCAAGGCTCATAACTCAGGAAGAAGGCAGAGAGGTCTACTCATAGGCTCCCAGCTTTGTGGAGTGGTCCTTACCTACCTTGAATTGATGGGTTCATACTTCCTTGTATATCCTCCAGGTGACATTGTATTTTTAAAAATGGAAATATATTTGAATCAGCTGTTTTAGTAACAATTTTTTTATTTCTAAATCTGTTTTTTCTGCAGATACTTTAAAAAGTCTAAACAATATGGTGCATAGTATATTTAAGTGCTCAACAAATATTTGAAGAACAAATAAAATGAAATATAGAAAACGTAATTTCCCTTGGTGTGTTTCCTGGAAGCAACCATTGACAACAGTTGCCTGAATAAACTTTCACCATATTTTCTAGGAATATATTTATATTATGAGGGAGGACCCTCAAAGAACCAGAATTTATTTATAAGAAATTGTGTACTTATTTTTATATGTTTAAACTTCAGTCATCTTCAAAGTACTCTCCGTTTCATGCAATACACCTATCGAGATGCTTTTTCCACTACTCAAAACAGTTTTGGAACTCATCAATTTTGATGCCTTTTAGTGCTCTGCCATTTTTTTGTTTCACCTCTTCCACATCGGCAAAACGTTTCCCTTTGAGGACTTTTTTTTATCCGGGGAAACAAAAAAAAAGTCGCTTGGGTTGAGATGGGGTAAACAGGAAGGGGGGGACGTGGGGGTCATGCCGCTTTTGTTAAAAATCTGTGGAACACCCAGTGCGGTATGGGCAGGTATGCTCATAAATCACCAATCATGAAATGGGCAAAGAAGCTGAAAGAATCTCCAAAAAAATTCACTGACGCCAAATGCCGTCTCTCACAACAACGCTAGCTTGTACACTGATGCTGATGGGTTCCTAGAACACTTACCTAGTGGGGGAGGCCTGTACTGCAAAGGGTCCACCCTCCAAAAAATAATTCCATAAAAAAAATATATATATATAGGGATATTGTCTGGACATGGACTATTTCCCCTCCCCCATCTCTTGGGAGCAGCCTCTGGCCAAGGCTGGTCTCTGAAGGGTATGCATATTTCCAATAATGAGTCATGGATGCAGGTGACAAGCAAAGCTGAAAGCAATGTAGTCATCATGTGCAATCAATGTAATTGTAAACACCAAATAGGAATTTGACTAATTGACTTATTTGCCTATGAAACTGTTGACTGTACTGCTCTGAGGCATGAATTCTCATGGATTCTTCACCCACCAACCACCATCAGTGCCTCCCATAAGTTCTAATAAACTAATATCTTTCCCTACTGGACCTCCATGTGACTTCTTTGGAGTAGGTAAACATTATGCGCAAGCCCTCTTAGATTTGGGGGTTACTGTATTACATACACACACACACTCACAAATGGACTCATATGAGGTATATTGTTCTGCATTCACTTAATGATATGTCTTGGGCGCCTTTCTATATCATCAATACACAAAGTTTCACCTCCTTCCAGACATCTGCTCTGTGTTCCCTTGTATGGATGTTCTACAATGTATTTAACAAGTCATTTATTGATGAACACTTGGAATGTTTCCAATTTTTTAATTTTTTAAACAATTGCAAATATATTTGGAAAGGTCTATTTGAGATGAACTAAAAAATTCTGGAGCATATGAACCCTATCTGCTCTTCAGAAACCCTTGCTGATCTAGCCACTCAGAGTTCAGTCCCTTTCTCCTGGTCCCGTAGTCTGGGGTCTGCTCCTTTACCCTCTGCTTGTCCTTCTGCTTGTGTCTTGCCTGCTGATTTCTGAGCTCTTGACGGTGGCCAACATACTGCTTTTTCCATCTTTCGCTTCCTCTTTTATTGGTGGTAGAGAAGCATTTGTTTTTGTTTCTTTAGTTTTTATTTGCTATCGAAGTTATACATTAATAAAAGAATTAATACTTATACAACACTTATTATGAACAGAGAAGTCCCCCTCCCACACATTCATCTATCCCCATTTTATACTACCCTGAGGAAAAGGAATTTCAATCCTTTCAGATGGATTTTGGGGGTATTTAGTTTCATAACTCCAAAAAACATTTGTTTTGCTCCTTATTTTAAGTTTTTCAGTTTTAAGCATTGTCTGTTGATATCTCACTGTTGAAGGTGTGCCTCCAGCCTTCTTGAATATGTCTCACCCATGTGCTCCATACATATACTCTTGTAACATCCCCCATGCTCCTGGGAGAGTTCTGTGTTTGGGTTCGGTCATATGTCTTGCTTTGGGCTATATTATATGAAACTACGAGCACTTTCTTTTGGTTGCACAAATTTTTGTTTTTCCTACAATTAATAATTGTGATTATTTGTTTAGTTATCTATGTATTTATCACTATTTTGTTTCCACACTGTCTCCTGTTTGTATAAATCTCCTTTGGATATATTCAGATACATCAGGTATTTACTAGGTTCATGTTTCCAAGAAAGTCTCCTCTGGAGTATTTAGATTTGCTCTAGTCTGGGTGCCCTCTATGCCTGGTATATCTGAGATTTTCCTTCACCATTATCCTGGGAATTAGTTTCATTTCTATTCTGAGTAGGTTTTCCTGTTTCCTGAGTCCCATGTCTTCCTCCTTGGTCTCCTCTCTCATTTGTCAGAGAACATTCTCTGTAGATTCCTGAGAAATTTACAGGTACATCGGAGGTAATTTTTCTTTCTTTCTTTTTTCAGTGAGAAAGCAGGATTTATTGAGTGAACAGAAAAGCTCCCATAGTGGGAGGGGACCCAAGGGGGTCGACTGGAGGTAATGTTTTAAAAACCATGTACATATTATAAATTCTTTTTTTTCCCATTACACTTAATTTGACAGTTTGGCTGGGTATAAGTTTCCAAGTTGGAGATAATTTTTCTTAACAATTTTGAAGGCTTTGTTGCCTTGTAGCTGCTAATGTGGCTATTGGACATTCTGTCACTTTTATTCTTGCTCTGTTGTGTGGAGCCTGTTATTTTCTCTCTAAAGGCTTTAGGGACTTTTTTTTTGTTCCCAGTGTTCTGAAGCTGTTATCTGACATGTTTTTGGTATGGTTCTATTTTGTTTCCTTGCTAGGCACTCAGAGGACTATCCTCCAAATTATCTTCCTATCTTTTCTCTCTGTTTTCTTTCCCTGTCTTTGAACTCTGATGCAGTAGATTGCAAAGACAGCCTGTTCTTTGTGTCTCTGTCCTTTGCTATGTAACTCTGTGGTCCTCTCCTACTCTGAGTTTGGGCTCAGTTATATGTCTTGCTATGGACCAATGGGATGTGTTGGTAATCATGATGCTAGCAGAGGATTGAAAGCCACTTGCGTGACTAAACTTCTTGTTCTTCCCTGCCACCACTGCCACAAGAAGAGCATGCCCAGGTCAGCCTAGGAGGGTCTGAGACAGGTGGAACAGCCAAGATCAGCAACCACTCAGATGCATGTGCAACATGTGCTTGCTGTTGTATGTCACTGAGATGTTGTTATTCAGAATTGTTATGTTAATAGATGATGTATCTGATTATTTGGATGCTGGACCTCTTGGCTTAGTCATCTAATTTTCTTTTTATGGTTCCTTCTGGAAATGTTTCTCAATTATCATTTATCTCTTCTACTGAGTTTTCATTTGTTATTACATATACAATATATAATTTTTTTTGAGTTGGAGTCTCACTTCATCACCGTGTGTGCAGTGGCACATGCATGGCCATCCCAGTATTGACCTGCTGGGCTCCAGCAATCCTTCCACCTCAACCTTCCAAGTAGCCAGAACTACAGGCGCACACTACCACGCCTGGCCCATTTTTTTTTTTTTTAAATTTATTGTAGAGACAAGATTTCACCAATTTGCCCAGGCTGGTTTCAAATCCACCAGCTCAGGCAATCCACTTGCTTCGGCCTCCCAAAGTACTGGGATTATAGGCTGAGTCACCAAGCCCGGTCTGTTATTATATTTTTAAGTTCCAAGAACTCATTTTGGCTCTCTACATATCGCTATTGGCTTGTACTATCCTATCTTGTTTCATGGAAGGGATATCACTTTTTAAATTGCATTTACTGTTATTCTTTAAAGCTTTCCTCTCTTTGCATGGTTTCTTTCCTCGAGGTAACCTTTTTATTCTGTTTATTTTGTCTGCTTTTTTTCATATTAGATACTTCCCTCTAATGTCTGGTATTCCTTGCCTGCCCATTCATTCACTAAAAAAACTGGTTGGAGCTGTGTGTGTGTATGCTGCTCATAGAACAGAAATTGTCCTGGGAGGAATTTTGACTCTTCTCTAGGGCTGGCTAGATGACCCAGAGAAGCCTCCTCCCATTCTGCAGCTCAGAGGACATCCACCCAGTCACCAGCATTATGAGAATCTGATGGAGGAGAAAGACAAGAGGTTCTTAACAGGTTCAGAAGACAAACTTTCACTTGATTCCTCTGTTTTTGGTATGGTGCCCCAGTTCTCAACTGTACTTGCTGTCCCCAAAACCATAGTCTCTCTGCTTAATTCCTCATAGAAAATAATCCTCCAGTCTTCTGGCAGTGGGGAGGTGGGAAGCCACCTGGCTGCAGGGAGTTGGAGAGGATATCCGTACCTCTAAAAGCTGATTATAAGAGCTTCTGGCTGACCCTCCTACTCTCAGCCCCTCCTCCCGCAGATCTCCTGGTGCCTCTAATTCCTAAGGCTTTGTATAATTCTATGGTGAACATTAGGTGGCTTTTTGGCTTTCTTCACTGCTGACTTAGGATTTCGTTTCCTTAGGTCTGTTAAGTCAGTTCTTCTCATCCATCTGCTTTCCAGTTTCCAAAATTTTGCTGCTATTGTGTTCTCTTATGTTTTTCCTTTCCTTATGGATTTAGCCCTCCCGGCCTTTTTTGTACCTGGTGCTTTATTTTAATGGTTTGTCTTTATCACTTCTTCCATAGTACATGATCATTATAAAAAATTAAAACAATCCAGGGCAAGTGAACCTCCCTCGTAAGATTCCCCTTCATCACTCCTTTTAAGTATTTTTCCTTCCCAGTAGTTTTGCCTCTATGTATGATATGCATGCATATGCTGAAACTCACATGTGTAAACACATACACTTTGCGACATGTGACACATAAGATCATATCATACTTTTCTATAACTGGTCTTTTTCCTTCAACACTAAATCTTGGATACCTTTCAACAAGGAGCTACAACTTTCTTTTGAACAAACAGCACAGTGTTCTATTATACCATATCTTACATATTCAGTCTCTTATTAATGAAAATTTAGGATGTTTTCAATTTTTTATTATAAAGAGTGCTACTCTAAATATCAGCGTATCTATGGTCTTTGCAAACCTGTCCTTTTGTCTCCTTAGGTAGTTCCTTGAAGTAGAATTGTTGGATGGGCATGCAAGGCTAAGATATCGGTGGGTAGTATCAGATTGCCCTCCAGAGGTGTGCACCAGTGTCTACTCTGCTCCTTGGCTTATGAGAGGGCTTTTCTCCATGCCTGCTTCTGTCTTTACTGCCCCTTTTAATTGTTAATTTTAGTTAGTTGGGTGGAAATAGTGTCTTATTGTTACTTTGATTTGCCTTTCTTTGTTTTAAAATTTTTTTTTGAGTCAGAGTCTCTGTCATCCAGGCTGAAATGCAGTGGCGTGGTCACAGCTACCTTCTGCCTCAGCCTGGAACTGAGGTAGCTGGAACCATGCCTGGCTAATTGTTTATTTATTTGTTTTAGAGACAAGGTCTTGCTAAGTTGCCTAGGCTGGTCTTGAACACCTGGGCTCAGGGAATCCTCTTGCCTCTGCCTCCCAAAGTGCTGGGATTACAGGCATGAGCCACTGCGCCTGGCCCTTTGTTTTTCAAAAATCTAACTTAAAAAAACTTTTTTTCGATAGAGACAGTCTTACTACGTTGCCCAGGCTGGTTTTGAACTTCTGGTCTCAAATGATTCTCCTGCTTCAGTCTCCCAAAATGCTGGGATTATAGGTGTGACCCGCCATGCCTACCCTGATTTGCCTTTCTTTGAATAGTGAGACTGAGTCTTTTTGTGTGTGTCCATGGCCATTGTGAACTGCTGGCTTTCTGTGCAGTTTTGTGTCTTTCTTTCAGAAGGGAGGCCTCAGACCCAAGTTCATTCCTAACTTTGCTGCCTGGGTGCCATGTGCCTCTGGGGTCCAAAAGCTACATGGATGGTGGGGAGAGGCGTGGTGTGAGGGATGGGACAGTCTAGAGAGCAGTGTGTGCCCACCCTCCCAAATTTCTCCACTTTTCCAGCACAGAGTCACTTAACTGGAGTTAGCACAGCCTTCTCCCCCATTAGTACTGGCCCGTAGTAGCAAGCCCCAGGAGCAGTGTGGCCCTCTGGGGTGGCTCTGCACACGCCCGGCCCCGGCAGCATCTGAATCCTGATTGGGAGTTCTGGTACTGGCCTGGGTTTTGACATTCACAAGGGTTTACATTCCATGAAGACAGTTGCCTTTTTAAAAAACCTTTTCAAAATTGTGAAATGCAGCACATACAGAAAACATTCAGTTTAACAAATTATTATAAAGCAAACACCATATAACCACCACCCCGGGAGACAGTTGACTTTTAATAACACTGTGGCAAGTGCTGCTGGCACTTTTCCCCTTAACTGTTGGGCCAAGGTTTCCCTCCAGACCTCCTCCACCCCAGGTCTCTGGCTGGGGAGAGGCAGCCCTGAGTTGTGAGAAGACCCCACAGTGTGGCAGCTCTGAGGGTCCTGGGGTTTCGTAGGGGTGTGGATTGAGTCTGTGACTTGTGTGTTACCCCCCCGCCACCCCATTCCCTGACTTGTATCCTGACAGACTCAGGAAACAGTCAGACCTGAAGAATTTGGGTGGGACCAGAGGGAGCTGGGGAAGTCCAGAAATCCAGAGCATAAAGCTCTGGGGGCAGGCCTAGAGGCCAGGTCTGGTTGGGTTGGGATTTGGGTACACACCACCATGGCAGAGCTTCACTGGGGGCATGGCCGTATTGTGAGGGTGCAGCCTCTTCTCTCATAGGAGGGCTTGGAGGAGGACTACCCTCCGCGAGGGAGATTTTCCTCATGGTTTGGACAGGGACGTGAGCAGCTCAGGGGAGACGTTGTGTTCCTCACTCTAGAGAACGTTCCTGTCCCCTTGCTGCACTGGCTTATGGTGTATCTCCAGACGTCTACCCCAATGACCAGTCCCCAAGAGCAATGCCCAGGTCCTTTGAGGGCCAGCTCCTACACACAGGAGACCGGTTTTGGCCCTCACACTGCTCGTCCGCCTCCTCCTTCTGCCCTCTCTGCTACCCCTTCACTTGTTCAGCCCCCATGGAGATTCCTGCCATCTTCCAGGCATGGGATGGCTGGGAGGAGCAGGGCAGACTTGGTGCCTGCCCTGATGAGCTGACAAGGATCAGGAGCAGCACAGTTCAATGGAATGCTCCTTGAGGATGGGAATGTTCTCTCCGGTACTGAGCAGCACAGGGAGGGAGATGGAGGGACAAGCTGGTGGAGGCAGTGGTGGCTGGGGAGGCTTTCTGCAGGAAGGCAGCCCTGAAGGATGGAGACTGTGGTCCGGCTAAGGGCCAGGAAGAGTGATCGTGGCAGGGGAAGAGGCCCGGTGATGAGGGGCAGTGCACGGAAGGGCGGCATGGGAATGGGGGGAGTAGGGAGTGTGGGGAGCAGCAGGGAAAGCTGGGGTGGGGCAGGCAGGAAAGGCTGGAGCTGCAGTCCCTGTGAACCCTAAAGAGGATTTTACCTGGAGAGGGCTTTGGGTGTGGGCGCGGCATGTCAAATTGGCATTTTAAGAAGATCGCGGCCAGGCATGGTGGTACATGTCCATAATTCTAGTATTTTGGAAGGCCAAGGTGGGAGGATCTCTTGAGCCCAGGATTTTGAGACTAGCCTGGGTAACATAGCAAGACCCTGTCTCTACAAAAAAGGAAATGATAGCCGAATGTGGTGGTGTGTGTCTGCAGTCCCAGTTACTTGGGAGACTGAGGCAGGAGCCTCGCTTGAGCCTAGGAGTTTGAGGCTGCAGTGAGCTATGACTGCACCATTGCACTCCAGTCTGGAGCAACAGAAGGAGACTCAGTCTCTACAAACAAACAAACAAACAAACAAATAAACAAACAAAATGTAAAAACCAGAAGATTGCCCTGGTTGCAGGTGGAAGGAGAAGGGTCTGGAAGGGTAGAAGGAGAAGGGACCAGTGTGGAAGCTCTTGTGGTTATCCTGGAGGTAGCCCTGGCAGTGTGGTGGAGGGAACCAGGGTGGGACTGGCAGGACTTGTCGATGGACTGGATGCTGAGGGAGAAGGAGGGGGCCTGTGTGGTGGCAGAAACTTCCTGGAGCTTGGGGGTGCAGGTGGGGGAGTAGGTGTGGATGGGAGAAGGTGAGTTCGTTTGCGGGTAGCTGTTCTGAGGTTCTCGAGTGTCATCCAGTAGGAGGTGTGGAGGAGCTCACCGGAGGGGTCTGGACAGAGGAGTGGGCATCACCAGTGTGGGGTCCTGCCTACTTCTGTTTATAGGTGCCTGCCTACCTCTGGCTCCTCCCCATATGCTGTCACCCTGGGGGTCACCCTGGACCAGCCCTGCCTGGGCAAAGTGCACTCCTGCCCAGGAAACAGCCACAGCTCACCTATGTCTATCCGTGAGGTGTACGTGCATGTGTGTGTGTAGTGGGGGCTTTTCAACCTCTGGCTTGAAGTTAGGATGGAGGGGGCTGCAGGAAGAGGAGGGAAGAACAAGGTGGGACTTGCCCCTGAAAGATCAATTTTGCTGTGTGGGGTCAGGCTCACCTCATGGACACCAGCTGACTCTGAGCATTGGTTGATGGAAGAAGAGAGGTCCCAGCCCCTAAACTCTGCCTCCTGACTAGATTGTGTGACAGATTCATTTCTCTCAGGGATTATGTTCTGACTGTCAACCTGTGGGTTGCCCAATTGTGCCCGAGTCCCTTGGGGAACTACAACTTTAAAGTACAAGCTGAAATTCAGTTCATGTCAAATCCAATTTCAGCTATTTAGGTGTGGGTGGTGTTCTAGGACCTTCCAGGGTGTTGGCCAGCTTGACTGCCCCCACTTTCGGCCCCTATTCCTTGCCAATCTGGACAATGTGGTCTTGGTTCCAGCTTTTGGTAGAGAAGGAGGCTCGATGCATCCATTTGCTGTCCAGAGGTTCAAAAATTGGTTATGATAAGCCACGTGATGCCTGGAAAGCACGTTCTGTTGGGTCCCTTGGATGGACCTAAGATTTTAGATACATTTTGTCCTTACCCCCGGCAGTGCCTGGCTGGGAAAGTTCACTCTGGCAGTGAGGACCCAGCCTGCAGGGGGAGCTATAGAGCGATCAATAATCTTGGTCCAGAGCCCTATGCTGGGGCACCAGCCACAGCTCTAGAATCAGCCAGGTACAGAGTAGGGGCAGGTAAGAGAGTACAGCTGTCTCAGGATCCTTAGCTTCCAGTCAAGTTTGCTCAGCAATCCATTGTTGCTTCCAGTTGGGAGCATCAGGCAAGGCTTCATGGAGGAGATGGCCTGTGAGTTGAGTCATGGAATGTGAGAAGGAGATTTGGTCCTGCAAAGTTGGGGTAGAGACTTCTAGGGGGACAGACTTGAGCAACTTTAAGAACACAGGAAAATCAGAGCTTGTAGAAGAAACAGGACGGTTCAGAGGATGTGCAGCAGTGAAATGGGGGACAACGCCTGGAAAAGCAGGTAGGGGCTGGATCTAGGAGGGATGGAAGAAGTCCCTCTGGGAATGGGCACTCCCACCAGTATTGAGCAGGGAAGTGTGTTGCTATTATTTTTTTTACAAGTTTTTTCCTTTTGTTACTATTTTTAGTTGACACATAACACTTTTACATATGAGGGGGACCGCTAAAAACCTGGAATTATCTTTTGGAGGGTGGGTCCCTTGTCGTACAGGCTTCCCTCACTAGGTGAGTGTTCTAGGAACCCATTGGCATCAGTGTACCAGCTAGCATTGTTGTGAAAGGCTGTGTTTGGCTTCGGTGAATTTTTCTGGAGATTCTTTCGACGCGTCTGCTCATTTCATGCTGGGTGATTTACGAGTGCACCTGCCCCACCCTTCCTATTTACCCCATCTCGCCCCGAGTGGCTTTTTTTGGTTTGTTTCTTCAGATGAAAAAAGTCCTCAAAGGGAAATGTTTCGCTGGTGTGGAAGAGGTGAAACAGACAAACAAACAAAAAAGGGAAGCACTAAAAGATATCAAAATTGACAAGCTCAAAAACTGTTTTGAGCAATGGAAAAAGCGTCTCAACAGGCGTATTGCGTTTAATGGAGAGTACTTTGAAGATGACTGAAGTTTAAACATGTAAGAATAAGTACACAATTTTCTATAAATAAATTCTGGGTTTTTTGGGTCCCCCCCTCGTGTTTATGGGGTATAATATGATATTTTGATATATGTATACAATGTGTAATGATCAAATCAGGGTGATTAGAATATTCATCACATCCAACATTTATTATTGCTTTTCATTGGCAACTTAAAAAATACACTACATTGTTAGTGAAAGCCAGCCTACAGTGCTGTAGAACACTAGAACTTAGTCCTCCTGTCCAGATGTACCCAGCCTCTGGCTATCCCCCTCACCCGCCTCTAGTAACCACTATTTTACTCTCTACTTTTATGAGATCAATTTTTTTAGCTTCCGTATATGAGTGAGAACATGCAGTATCTGTCTTTTGGTGCCTGGTTTATTTCACTTAATATAAGGTCCTCCAAGCTCATCTGTGTTGCTACAAATGACAGTATTTTGTTGTCTTTCACGAGTATTCCATTGTGTATATATGCCACATTTTCTCTGTCCATTCATCCATTGATAGACATTCAAGTTGACTCCATGTCTTGGCTATTGTGACTAGTGCTGCAATAAACATGTGGTGCAGGTATCTCTTAGACACACTGATTTCCTTTCCCTTTGGATATATCCCCAGTAGTGGGATTACTGGATCATATGGTAGTTGTATTTTTAGTTTTTCAAGGAACTTCCATACTGTTGTCCATAATGACTGCACTAATTTACATTCCCACCAACAGTGTACAGGAGGGTTCCTTCCTCCACATCCTCACTAACGCTTGTTATCTTTTGTCTTTTCGGTAATAGATAGTCTAACTGGGGTGAGGTATATTTCACTGGGTTTTGACTTTCATTCCCCCGATAATTAGTGATACCGAGCATTTTTTCATATACCCGTTGGCCCTATGGAGGAGACCTCAAAGGCACAGGCAACCATAGCAAAAATAGGCAAATGGGATGACATCAAACGAAAAGTCTTCTGCACAGCAAAGGAGACTCTCAACAGAGTGAAGAGACAGCAACATGGGAGAAAATATCTGCAAGCTATTCATCTGATAAGGGATTAATACCCAGAATACACAAGTAACTCAAGCAACTCACAACAAACAAATAAAAAAACACAACAAATCATCTGATTAAAAATGGCCAAAAA
Organism: Carlito syrichta; assembly: GCF_000164805.1. Lineage (NCBI taxonomy): Eukaryota > Metazoa > Chordata > Mammalia > Primates > Tarsiidae > Carlito > Carlito syrichta. The sequence goes on from NW_007074497.1 coordinate 64,607, forward strand.
ACCAGAATAGACATCTCGTAAAAGAAGACATGCAAATGGTCAACAGGTGTGTTGCTATTTTTGATGTAAAATTGAAGAAAGGTGATCAGGCCCCATACGCGAGATGGTTTGGGTTACCCATAATGGCTGTACTAATTGACATTCCCGCCAACAGTGTGTAAGAGGCCCTCTTCTCCACATCCTCACTACCGCTTGTTATCTTTTGTCTTTTTGATGATAGCTAGCCTAACTGGGATGGCTGTGGGGAGCCAGGCAGAGATGTTCTGGTGTTGAGGAGAGTGGGGTGGAGGGCTGCCCAGCACCTGGGGACCCTGGGTTCTCAGTAATTGTTGGTGAAACTGAATTGTGCCAGTTGCAAGTCCTCCGTGACTCCAAAGGAGCCATCAGAACGTTGAAGGCCATGTGGTCTCTTGAGAAGAAGGCAGGAGGCCACCCATTTGCCCGTAATACTTACTCCAGGGTTGGAAGATTCATGGTTTATACTTCCTAGACTTTTGTATCATTTGAAATTTTTATCAAGATATAAGCTATGAATTAAAACGATAAACATTTTGTTTTAATTTAAAACGTAAAAGAAAACACGGTGTCTGAAGTGTCCTGGGTGGTGATGGGCTGTGTAGGGCTGGGCTCCAAGAAGTGGCTCTGAATTGTAGCAGGTCAAGGGTATCTGGTTGCAGCATGCGATGTGGCGTCTTCAGAAAACCACGGCTCTCAGTCAGCGCCTGGCTGGAAAAGGTATGTCAGGTTATGATACAAGACAAACTGTCATCACGGATTAAAACACTTCTGCCATCCAAGGGCAATAGTCATTTCTTGGAACATTTGCTAATCTTTAAAAATTCTACCAATGTGAAATAAATCAACTGCTTGCGATGGGCTTGCTTAAAGGTTATGGATTCATTCATGCATGCGTTTAGTTAACATCTGTTGATATTAACTCCTGCATCGGAATGCAATGGACAGAAGGTGGGTCCCAGGAAGATGTGAGTTTACTTTTCACCCTTCTGTGAATTAAGATTCCGTAATTCCTGGGGGATGTGAAAAGCAGCTTGAAATGCAGGTTTATTATTGTCAGATTAATGTGAAAAGTGCTGCAAAGCGCAACTGGTAAAGTCATAGGCGTGTGGCGTTTTGTGGGACCCCCACGGGCTGCATGTTTGGGTTCACGTATATAGAGGCAGGAGGTGGGAACAAAGACGAGATGGGAGGGTCAGGGGAGAAACCAGCAAGTAATATCCTAGGGCAGAGGGTCTCACTGATGACACTGTAAAATCCTGGTGCTGGTTAAGCATGTGGATTCAGGGCCCACATCTAGAAGAGATCTAGAGGAAGATCTACAGAGTCACATCTAGAAGCCTGGGCCGGAACCCTGCAGCCCACAAGCTTACCCAGCCGCCTACCCCAGGTGGTTCTGAGGAGTGGTGGGTCCCCTAGAAAAATCAGCCCAGTCTTGCATTTTCTGAAAATGCCCGTCTGTTTAAGACCACAGTGCATCCATGCACTCAGGAGGATGGAGCTTTCCCTCTGTCCCCGGTGTTAAATGCCAGAAGCCTGGGAATCAAAGGCAGGTTTGTGAGGTGCAGACAGGAGACCGTGGACATGGTGCAGGCCATGCAGGGCAGAAGACCTCTCGGAGAAGGAGGCCTTGAAGGGGTGGGAAAGCCCTGTGAGCAGAGGGGCACTGAGCAGGGAGGAGTGAGATTCTGTGAGTTTCAGATAGGTCATAGGCTGTTGCCTCAGGAATCTGTTTGGAGCAGAGACAGTCTGTGTTTCCACACACCTGTTATATATTCTAGACTTTTTTTTTAAAACAGGTTTTCACTCTCACCCAGGCTGGAGTGCAGTATGATCATAGCTCTCCGCAGCCTTAAACTCCGGGCTCAAGTGATCCTCTTGCCTTGGCTTCCCAAGTAGGTGGGACTACAGGTGTATACTACCATGACTTGCTATTCTTTTTATTCTTTGTAGAGATGGGACCTAGCTGTGTTGCCCAGGCTGATCTCAAACTCCTGACCTCAAATGATCCTCCTGCCTTGGCCTCCCAAAGTGCTGTAATTACATTCCAGACCTTGACCAAAGGGCCCAGTGGAAGGTCTGATGACCTGTAACAGAATAAGTGCTGATGTGAAACTTGGAGGGGGCTTGAGAAATTGTTTTCCCAATATCTCAGATTACAGATAGGCAAACCAAAGCACAGAGAGGAGAGGTAGCCCATGGAGACACGAGGAAATATGAACTGGGTGGTCAGATAGGATGGGGCCCTCTCCACCTCTCCATTCCAGTTGGATGACATGAACAGATTGCATGGCCTCTCTGTGCCTCACTCTGCTCATCTGTAAGATGGGAAGCGTTATACAACACACCTTAGGGGAGCGATGAGGATTCCACATGACGTCTCTTTGAGCCTGACATACAGCAGGCACTACTGTCGTGGATGCCCAGGGCTGCACCAGGGTCGAGGTGGGCAGCCTGGGACAGGCTTCCTGACTCCCAGGCTGTGCCCTTTGCCACCAGCACCCTCTGATGCTCAGCAGCCTGGCCAGGCCTTGTTCCCGATGTGACAGCTGGGATTGCGATGTGTGGCAGTGAGCAATCTCTGTTTGCTAACTTTGTATATTGCTAAATAAGGAAAACATGGCTTGTTCTGGCAAACAGTGGATCCAGCCATATATGGGGAAAAGAAATAACTTGGATACAGTCAAGGATGCAATTCTGAGCTCTTCTTATTTAAAACAAAATCAAAGACAATATGGAGTTGCCACTCTTGTGTGTCCAGTTTGGCGATCAAAGGATTTCTGGTTGTCAATGGGCCACATCTAGCAGTGTGGCATTTAGACATTGGAGAGCAAATCCTTTCCACACTCAAAAGGACTTGGCACAGAGGAAGAGTCCGAGGATGGAGAGAAAATGATGGTTTTGCAGCCATGCCGAGGGGGTTGAGGCCTTCTCTTACCTGGTTGGTCAACCCCAGGCCAAGCACAGGCCCCATGGGCTGGGCCAGGCTGGAGCTGGCAGCTGCTCCTCGATTCCGAGTGCAGTGGGCGCCACCGACCACACATGTCTTCTTTCCTCCAGCGGTTGCTTTGTGGTGTCTGCATCTCTCCTGTCTACTCAGCGGTTGCGTACCCATTCATTCCTTGACTGACCCAAGCACATACTAAGAGTTCACCTTGCAAGGAATGCTCCTGACCTCCTTCTGCTCCTGGTGGCTTCGCCTCAGACTGCTCTTTCCTGAGGCTGTTGCCCGTGCTCTGTCTTGGTCCTTTTCTCCTCTCCCTCTGCCCACTCTTCCATTTGCTCTTGGCTCAGTTTCCATAGCATGGCAATTAAGAAGGGCTGATCTGTCTGGGTCCAGTCCTGTCTCTCCCACATCCTAACTGTGTGACCTGAGGTGCGTTGCCTAACCTCTCTGTGACTCAGTTTCCTTACCTGGAAACTGAAGGGGATAACAGTACTTACCTTTGAGGTAGTTATGAGTTCTGACTGAGATAATTTGTGTAAAGTTCCCAGAAGGTCAGTACTCAGAAAGCTTAGGACACTGCTGTTCCTTGCTGATGACTGTTCTCTCACCAGACAAGAGCTCTCTCTCCTGAACTCCAGAGAGAGATTTCCAGCTGCCCACTGGGATTCCTTTGTTCACTCAGTTGGTTCAGGCTGGGTACCTCCTGTGTGCTGTCATGTGCTTGGCATTCAGCTCTGGGATATGGAATTGAGGAAAACACTGTCTAGCGAATAAGGTGTGAGAGGACATGTGACCAAGCAGGGCATGTGCTGCCCAGTAGCGGGCACTCCCCAGGCCCAGACTCAAGGTGGGGTCTTTGCCCAAACCCTCTTCCCCAAGTCTGCTGCCCCTCCCACGGAAAGTTCCCTTTTGGGGCCAATTAGGCCAAGGACATGGGAAGGAGACAAGAAAGCCCAGCTGGGGTAGAGGATGGTGCCACCCCCATTCTGCTGCTGAAGTTCTTCTTGATTCTTTGTCAATGGCCCTTGCCTGGGCTTGACCTTCTGACCTTCAACCCACATGGTCTCCCCGTCCAGCCTCTTCCTCTCCTTTCACTCATGCTCTGCCCTAAGTCAGGCCTGGCCCTTGTAAAGCTCCTCAGAGCTTTCCAGCACCTGCCTCCAGGATTTACCGTGTGACAAGGCCCTGCAACCATGCCTTCCTCTGCCTGGGCTGGCTGTGTGCTCTGATCCTTGGCACGCTTGGAAGGGGCCTTACTCTCCTGGGAGGTGAGGCACTGAGACCTGCTGTGGGGGTCTGTCCTCTGGCTGTGCCGTGTCACTGCCCGGGAATGGCCCCAAACACCAGAATAATGAGGGTTGATTTTCCCTCCCTCATGTTTGCTGACAGCCAAGCCCCATGGGGTCCTGGCATAATCCAGTGCTACTTAGCTGGGGATTGGGTTGGCAGGTATATAGGCTACCACAGGAGCACGGGACTGACTCATCTTGATCCAGCCCTGGTATTCCTCGGTGGTTCCTCACGTCTGTTCCTGCCACCTCTCTCCCCCTGCTCCTGTTCTGGCCAGCATGGACCTGGCCACTTCTTGGTGGGGACCTCTCCTTGGATTTGTCCTATGGTTATTTCTCCCCTGCATTCCTGAGTTTCCTTTGCCAGATGGGACCTTCAGATCTTCCTGAAACTAGCTCCAACCCCCTGGCCTAGGAAGGTGACAGGGAGTGGCATTCCCTGGACCCTAGGACCCAATCCAGAAAAGTGGGTGCTGAGTACCAGGGATCTGAGACTATGAAGTAGTAGGGATACTGACTGACACATTGTGGGTGCTGAGTACCAGGCATCTGAGACTATGATGGCAGTGGTGGTTCCCTTGCCCCCACCTTCCCTTTGGTGCCAACCCCCCAAGTTGCCTCTTATGTGTTCAGAGCACCAGGTGAGAGGGAGCGATCTCCTCTTGGAAGCCAAGACCAGAGTGTACAATCAGTGCAAGGTGGTGGTGGGGTCTCAGAAGGATCAGAGGGACCTATTAGGAGAGGTCTGAGTGACTCAGAGTCTGGGGTCCAGGCACATGTGAGCAGCTCAGGTGTTTCTTGGACCAGCTGGCAGAACTGCTGAGATGGATGAGGGTCTTCCCAGATATGTGAGACCCAGAGGTGTCCTTAATTTTTTTAGCCATTCAGAAAACACTGATTTAGGGACCTAATGTGTACCAGCCACTTACTAGCTCTGAGGACACAATGGCAAACTAAAAAGACACAGCCAAAGGGAACTCATTGCTTATTCTAGATTTCTCCTGGGTGGGAAAGTAAAGTGAGAGTTAAAAAAAAAAATGATAAAAATGACAGAGCCTCACTTAAAATTATTCAGACAATATACAAAAGTACAAAAGAAATTTAAAAAATAAGGAAGTTAAACTAAATGAAAATCCCACTACTGGAAATGTTGACCCTTCTGATGAATATCCTATGAACATGTGTCCTTATGTAGTGCACAGTGCTGTTTGTAATTTGCGTCCCACCCCATGACCTTCTATGGTAGATTTTCCATATTCATTAAGATTCTATTTTTATAGATATTTTATACCTTTAACATCTTTTTTTTATTACAAAGGCAGGGCACACACATTTTTAAATGTTTAGATATAGAGTAGTCCCCTCTTACCAATGGGAAATACATTCCAAGACCCCCGCAGTGGATGCCTGAAACCATGGATAGTGCTAAACCCTACATATACTGTTTCTTCCTATGCATACATACCTATGATTAAGTTTAATTTATGTTAGTCACAGTAAGAGATTAACATCAATAACTAGTAATAAAATAAAACAATTGCAACACTATGCTGTTCACAATGTCACAGTTAGAAGATTCGTTCTTACCATAGATCTTAGCAATCTCAGTGTATGATTTTTTCTTTCCTTCCTAAGTGGAGAACTTTTTCACCTTTTCATTAAAGGAAGTGCTTTGTGGTATCTCTTTGGTGTATCCGAATCACCAACATCACTACTCCAGCGCTTTGAGGCCATTAGTAAGTAAACTAAGGGTCGCTTGAACATAAGCACTGTGATCCCGCAACAGTGGGTCTATCACCAAGGCCAACAGGCAGGGAGCATCCATGGCATATGAGGGACAAGGGAGGATTCCCATCGGATCAGCATGGAGCAGAATGGACAGAGTGAGACTTCATCATGGTGTTCGGAATGGTGTGAGATTTGTAACATATGCATTGTTTACTTCTGGAATTTTTCACTGTGGTAACTGAAACCATGGGAAGCGAAGCCACAGACAAAGAGAGACTACTGTGGAAGTGTGGGATGTAGATAGTGAACAGCCCATCGCCTCAGCCTCAGAGGTGGAAGGGCTGGTATACAGGATTCCAGAGTGTTCTATGAGTATCATGATTACTTGGTTAGCCTTCCCTTCATGCATGTTTAGGTTATTGTTTCCAATTTTTCTCTATTATAAAAAAATTTCAGTGATCATCTTTGTAGATGTAGCTCTTTCCAGGGCAAAGTCTATGGACATTTATCATTCTGACACATAATTTGAGATTGCCTCCACAAAGGGCATTGACACTGCACAAGAATGCCTGTTTCCCTGCACCCTGGTCAACCTGGATTGTTCATCTTTGTATTCTTTGCCAGTATGGTAGTAGAAAATTATATATCGTGTCTATCTACGTTTTTGTGATGATTGGTAGTCATTTTGTAGACCTTATTTTGTGATTTGCTTGTTCGTATCCTTTTTCAGACTCTGAGCCTGGCCCTTCCCACTGCCCTGCACTGCCTCCGAGTAGCCCTCTCTCCCAGTGACCTTCCAGGGCATGTGGGAGAGGGGCTTAGAGAATTCCAGATAGATCGTAACTGGCCTTCACTTCAATTGCTGAACACTGAGCCCCCAAGGAAGAGGCTTGCCCCAAATCGTAGGTACAATTAGGGGAGAGTCAGTTTTGGGACTCTCAGCCCACTGACATCATACCCCCGAACCAGGGTCAACACAGAGCTGGCCTGCTGGCACCGTGGTGTGATTATGTGTGTCCAGTCTCAGAGCTGTTACACAAGGTTACACTGTAGACACAACTGACTGGCGGTCTTCCTCGTAGAAATACGAGGTGCCTAGGTGAGCTCTTGCCCCACTGCTGAGCAGATGAGAATCACGTGACTCCTTTGGGTCATAGAGGGGTGGAACACATTGGTCCTTAATGATCACATAGTCCGACCCTGTCTGTGATGAGGAAGCTGATGCCCAGAGAGGGGAGAAGCTTTCCCCAAATCCCCTGTCACATGGACAGCCACATCAACTTTCCTAGATGCTGTGGTGAACTTGGGTGCACTCTAAGATTCACATCCTGGAGGGGCCTGTTGAGTAGGCACTGCAGCCAGGACAGCTCTTGGCTGCCAGGGACAGTGGTACGAAGGTGTCAGGTAAAACCACAGCCTAATCTCTTGGAACTCTGGGATGGCCCTGAGGGTAGGCCTTGCTAAACTGCTGTGGGAAGGTGTTGGTAGGGTGGTATACTCTGGCTCCTTTTCTGGGCCTTCCCTGTTCTATGGACTTCATGGTTGACACCATGGGTGTTTTCCAAGAGCATGATAAGCATCGCTGTTGAGATTGGCACCTCCTGGCTGCACTTTCAGTGCCCCAAGTATTGCCTGTAGGCTGGTTCCCATGGGAGAAGCGGCCCAGCATCTGATAATTTGCCTAATCACCTTGGCCAGGGTAGTAGTGTATATGTGTGTGTGTGCATGTGTGTGTACACACATATACTCACATACATACATGTGTGTAGAGCTGCTACTCTTTGGGACCCCACAATACTGTCTCAGCCAAATCACAGAATCCTTGGCTGTGATCTGTGGGTGCAATTTCTGATTGTTATTCTGTCTTTGCCACAGTCCTCTCTTCAGGGCTCTTTCTCGGCTCTTCTGCCCTGCATGCTGACATCTCCCTTTTCTCTGCATATCAAAACTCGGACTGTTCTTTAAAGCTCAGCTCAAAACTTCCTCTGGCTCTTTTGTGAAGTCTTCTCTCCCCAGCCTAGTCCAAAGGTCTGGTGCCCTCCCACTTCTGAATGCTGTTAGCTTTCTTCTGCATCGTGCATATTGTACTAAAGCACAGGCTGCCCTCAGACACCCCTCACCTTGAACTTTCCCTCACAGCTTGTATTGTCATAATGTTTCATGAGATGAAATCTGGTTGGATTTCCACCATTTTGTGTGCTCATCAGTGTCTGGTGCATAGTAGGCCCTTGGGAAATGTTGGTTACCTAGTGGATTTGGAATCAGCCGATCCATAAGCACAAACTGACATGCTTCTGGGCCTAAGCAGGCATCGGGTGCCTGCCTGCACATGCTGGCCACCATGCAAAGGGATGAAGTGGGCTTACCTCTGCCCTGCAAGGTTACAATCCAAGAGAGACCTGCGGTGGTGATGGGGCAGGGAGGAACAATGAGGACCAGGGATGAAAAGGATAGCATGGAACAGCTGTAAAAATATGGTGGTGCACTATTCTACTGTGAAGTGGGAAAAGGGGCACAGGCAGTGGGGAAGGGAGAGGGGACTGGGAGTGGCGCTTTCAGGTGGAGAGCAGTTAGGAGAACTTGCCTGCTCTCTTCACCCGGCAGGCTTCCTGGAGAAGGAGGGGTGAGGGCGTGAATTTAGGCAATGGGGTGTGGATCATTCACTAGGACTTTCTTTGGTCCCAGATCCTCCTCCTCTCCAGTTCTGCAAGCCCCCGGAAGATTGTATCCAGCATAGGATGTATTTTCCCCTTGATCCTAAAGGGATGCTAGTTGCTAATGCTAACCCAGGGTCTGTTTTTGAGAGAGCAGGATAGTGTGCTTGTCATTCAGTGCTTGTTTGTGCATGCTGTGCCATGTCTGGTGGTGTGATGCTGATCAGTTGAAAGGCCTCAGTGGGACTCACCTACTTCTAATGCCACAGTGGCTGGTGCCTGTGTCTGGCGTAGAGCAGAGGTTTAAGGTCAAGCTCTCCGCCATCCGGGATAATGGTCAGGCTCCTAAGGCTGGCATGCAGTGACCTACTTCCCCAAGCTCTGCAAACCACTCTGTTCTCTCTGTTCTCTAGAGCATTCTCTGGTCCTACTGAATCACTAGCATGTCCCACACTGGCTGTCTCACACAGCCATGCCGTTGCTCACGCTGTGTCCATCCTCTTCTTGGACCCATCCTGCCTCCTCCACCTGTCAGCATGACTAAGCCCCAGTTGTCCAATTAGACTCCTGAGAAGGCTCCTGGGGAGAAAGAGTGCTTTGGAGTCAGCTACATGTGGGCTCAAGGCCTCACTTCACCACCTGTTTACAATGTACTGAATAGCATCTACCTCACAAAGCCCTTGGAGGCTAAATCCAGGAGGATCGTGCAAGCAGCATGCCTGGGAGGTGCTTGTGTTTCTTCTCTCTCCTCTTAGTTTCCACCATCATTCTTACTGCCAGGCCCATAGATGACTTATTCCCTTGGTTGTTTCTCTTGGCGGAGCCCTTTCATCCAACAAATATTCATTTATCACAGCTTACTGCAGCCTCAAACTCCTGGGCTCAAGGGATCCTCCTGCCTCAGTCTCCCAAGTAGCTGGGACTACAGGTACACGCCACCACACCTGACTACAAATATTTATTGAGTGGCTACTGTGTGTCAAGCACTGGGCGCTAGGAATGATTCTTGTTGGGGTGTCTGCCACCCAGGAATTGTGGAGGAACGCGGTACTGTGGAAGCCTGCGGTGGGTGGAGAGATCTTAGCTAGTTGGGAGTCAGGGAAGGATTGTTGGAGGGAGTGGCATCTGAACTGAGCTCTGGAGGATATATAGGAGGATATATAGGAGGAAAAGACAGGAGGAAAGAGAGCTGTGAGTGGAGGAAGCAGCAGGGTGAGTGGGACCCAGTCAGCCATGTGCTGTGTTGAAGTGTCTACCTAAGAGCAATGGGAAGGATTACATGCCAACATGGAACAAGGTCACATTTGTGTTTCACAAAGTGGACACCGGTGGAGAATGACCGGAGAGGACACTGGAAGGCCAGTGAAGAGGGGCAGTTGTCCCAAGGAGGGACTTGGCAGGTCAGGGTGGGGGATATGGCCACGGAGAGAATCCAGGAAGGATGTTCAGGAGGCCAGGGTGACTAGTGTGGTGATGGTTGGGACACAGCAGCTAGGGAGAGGGAGGAAAACATCACCTCCCATGTTTCCAGCTCATATGTCAGGATGAGTAGATGGATGGATGGACGGACAGAGAGTGGACTGAGGGCCAGGGGAAGATTAGCCCCCAGCCCATTTCCCCACAGGTCTAAGAGGTAGATCCTCAGACTCTTGCCCTCCCCTGCGGCCCCTGAGTGCCCGGGAGGATTCTGGAAGACTTGTTCCTGGTTAAAGTTGGAAGATTAGCCTTGGTCCCCCGTTGGTCAGCTGACTTGACTGTGGACACAACCCTGGGACCTATTGGGAAGTTTGTCTCTGACTCCATGTCTTTAAGGGGGCCTAGCATATCCCAGGAGCTCTGTGCTGGGCCGGTGTGCCAACCTTCATGGTTTCAGGCAGAGCCAGCTGGGTGCAGGGCACACCCACCAGCTCACTGAGGTAGGCATGGGGTCGGCCTCCCTCCCGGTTGTGTTGGAAACATTTGGAGTATGTGAGTGTAAGTGGCCGCTGGAGAGAAATCTACAATTTCTCCCATTATCTGGAAAGAGCTAGACTACCAGAGGCTACCAGATGTTCTGTCTCTTACAATGCATGTTTTATGGCAAATGAAAATATATATAAAAATCTGTACCTAGAGAGCCCCCTGCTCACTTAAAGGGGACTGGATCCTTCTTTTTGTTCTTACCCTCTTCACATTTTAGACAAGAATTCCCTTCCGGGCAATGAACTTATCTGCCAAGTTGGGGCCCAGAGGGAACCCTTATGGTGGACTCATAAACCCTGTCTTTTGAGGAAATCTTGGGGCCGAGGCCACATTCAGCCCCACATGTTTACACAATAGTCTCTCTCAGCTCTGAGGGGCCATTAGAGTTAATTGGGTGAATAATCTGTGTTTAAAAAGTCCCTAAATACGCATTTGCATAATCCACACTTTGCCCAAGCCTGCTCAAGCCTAGTTGTGGGATCTGGTGGATCCTGGCCTTCAAGTCCTCCCCCTGTGCTTCCTGGGTAGCTTCTCTTGGTGGGGAGGGGGACAGGCAGGCTTATCTTCTACCTGATGTTGTAGCACAGCCTGTGTTAGCTGTGTGAACTGTTCCTGAGCCTTTGCCAGATATGTTTTGTGGATCACTGGTCCTGGGAGATACTATGTGGGAAAAAGGTTCTGTGGTCTAATAAGTTTGGGAAACATTCCATCTTATCTCCTCTCTTGGAAGTTTCTCATGCACATTATTATATCAAAGGCTCTGAGAAGTCCTGCAATAAAGAAATCGTTTAACTTTGTCTAATCTAACTTCCTTCAAATGTATGAGGTGGGACCCCAAAAAACTCGGAATTATTTTTTGGAGGGTGGGCTCCTTGTAGTACAGGCTTCTCCTGCTAGGTTTGTGTTCTAGGAACCCACTGGCATCCGTGTACCAGCTAGTGTTGTTATGAGAGGTTGTGTTCAGTTTCAGTGAATTTTTTTTGGAGATTCTTTCAACGCATCTGCTCCTTTCATGATAAGTGATTTATAAGCACATCTGTCCATGCTGTGCTGAGTGTTCAGCAGTTTTTGGCCAAAAAAACGGCATGACCCCTATGTCCCACCCTCCCAATTCACCCAATCTCACCCGAGAGACTTTTTTGTTTCCCCTGATGAAAAAAGTCCTCAAAGGGAAACGTTTTGCTGATGTGGAAGAGGTGAAACAAAAAAATGGCAGAAGCACTGAAAGGCATCAAAATTGATGAGTTCAACAACTGTTTTGAGCAGTGGAAAAGTGTCTCGATGGGTGTGTTGCGTCAAATGGAGACTACTTTGAAGGTGACTGAAATTTAAACATGTAAGACAAAATACACAATTTTTTATAAATAAATTCCAGTGGGGGGGTCCCTTCCTCGTATTTGAATCTAAGCATTCTCCTCCTATATTCCTGACAAACTTCGCATAGAGCTAGCAATCTAGAAAACACATTGGGAAACAGCAGTGACACTCCCTTTTTTGCAGGGGGAGCCTGAGTTTTTGCCATTTGCCCATACAGGGCCCAGGAAGATTCTGGAAGACTTGTTCTTGGTTGAGATGGGAAAGGTAGTCCCCGGTCCCCTGTGTGTGTGTTTGCTGCCCTTGATTGAGGCCACTAAGATGAGTCATGTTGGACATGCACACACAACCCCAAGAACTTTCCACATGACTACAGCCCTGCCTTGGGTTTTGAAGTAGAAAAAGGTACAGGCAGTGGAGGTAGGCATATGGGGCTTGCATGAAGCCTCAGCATTCCTGGTCAGGAAGCCCTTCCAGAGCACTCAGTCCTGGGTCCCATTGACTGTTGGAATCCCCTCTGCAGCATGGCCTCTGTGGGTCACTCCAGTCACAGGGGTCCACTGACCTAAGGCTCGTGGTACCAGGAAGGATGCGTCTCGAAGTGGCCTTACCAGAGCCTGCTGGGAACCAAAGCTGACCTCTCACACTCGTGCTGAACTATTGCTACTTTGAGTAGTCCTGCTCATCAGTCTTTGCCTGGTTCTCAACCTTGACTGCACATGGGCATCACCTGGAGAGATAAAGCAACACAATCCTGAAGCTTAGGTGGTACCCTAGACCTAGTAAATCAGAATTGTGGAGGATGGGAGACCAGGCACTAAGTGGTTTGTCAAGTTTCCCAGGTGATTGCCATGCACAGTCATGGTGGAAAACAGAGACACCAGAGCTGTACCAGGAGGGCAGGCGTCGTAGGAAGAAGGGGTGGGCAGGGATTCGTGGCTCAAGCACAACTGCCTCTTTACACCCCTGCAAAGCAAACAAACCCACGGTCCTGCTTGTGCAACCCTCAGCAGCGTGGCAAGCCCCTTGGGTAAGGAAGTGGGAGCACCCTGCTGTGTTCACATCAGAGATGCCACGGTCAGGTGGGTGGGGTGGAGGAGGATTGCCGACATTTTTGAGTACCTACTGTGCGTCAGGCACTGTGCCACGGATGGCTACATTTGACTCTCACATTTCTCGTGAGCTGAGATTTCCATTATGGCCATGAAAACTAGGGCATAAAGTAGTTATGGACTATGCTCAAAGTTGCATGGGTGTTCTTGAGTGAAGGAGCAGTGATTTGATTCCAGAATGTCTGAGGTAAGCAGTCTCGTTCATTTGGACAGAAGCGTGTGGGAGAAGTGTACCTGAGGTCGGGAGAAGAGGTTCATGTGTGTGTATGTGTGTGAGTTCACTGAATTCCAGGGCTGGAAGTGCTTTTCCTGGGCTGAGGGGAAGGTGACGGGACTAGGGAGGAGCAGAATCCGTCGGGTATTGGAGCCAACTCCTGCGAGAAGACTGTGAATATTTCTTGCTAACACTGAGCTCAGTGACATCTCGTTGGAAGCTTGAAATTAGCCATAGTGGGCATATTTACACCACAGAAATTGGCAGACACTACAAATCAGGTTTTTATTTATTTTCTCAGAGAGCTGGCTGCTAGACATTTACCAGCACACTACTGGATGGAACCCAACATCCTGGGCCCAGATCCTTTGGATTAAGGCAAGGGGGAGAAGACAGAGCCCAGAGAGAGAGAAAATGGAATGAGAAGCTGTTTGTACAGTGGAGTAAATAGTCGCATCAAGGGGAATGAAGCAAGAGGGGAATGAGCTTCTGTGACTTAGGGCAATACGGTGGTGGAACATGATTAGTGCTGAGTGAATGTTTATTTTTCTTAAAATTGGGATTGTTCGGGAAAAAATAGCAGGTTTAGCAGCAGTAGAGACTGGGATTAAGATGAGGGAAGGGCAGGCATGTGAGACCTGTGAGTTGACATGGAAGTTTTGCTGCACAGTAGCAGGGAATGAGCTCAGAGAATCAAGTTGTAGCTTGCAAGTCTGGGGCCAGAAAGCCATGTATGAGTCCATTTCCTGAGTGCGCCGTGTGGAGGTGGGAATGGACAGAGGCTCCAGCAGTGAGATAGTTAAACCAGAATAACAAGGGGGTGATTTATCTCAGCCCCAACATTCCCTTGCTCACAGCTCTGGCTGGCCCTGCTAATGCTCCTGGGTTGCAAATCTACCTATTTGTCAAGTCCCTCTTCGCAGCCTGGCTCTCTCTGGTTGCTTGCTTGGTTTATTAAAGAGGCCTTTGCTACCTGTCATCTCAAACAGCCTCCTTTATCCAAAACAGAATAATAGAGATATCTCCCTCCAGGGACGCCGGATGCAAATGCCGGAGGACAGGTTGCCAATTTGCTGCGTGTATTAGGGGAAGGAAGCTGTCAAGGGAAACGGCTGAGATCCAGGCTCTTCTAACAAGCTCATTTCTGGGTTGAGGGGAGACCTGGGCTGCTCGAGTTTAGATTACGTGGGCACGCGCCTCCGCGTTCCTACGGACAGCTGTCAGCAGCAATCGAAACAAAATTGGCTTTTCTGCCTTCTCCCCTTCCCCCGCTCGTCCTTGGTAGCGAGGCCCTGCCAATAACTGTCAAGAAGCCATCCGGCTGCGGAGGCCAGAGGCTGCTGTGGAGGCTACCTCGACCTACGTGCCGTGAGCCCTGATCTGAGGCAGGTCAGGCCCTGGTTTGCAGCCTGTGGGAGTTGGTCCTGGCTGGGGCAGCCTTGTTTGTTGGGGCTGAGGGGTGAGGGACTGTTTTGTCCTCCCCTGAGATAATTTAATCAAAGCAGGAATCCTGTCCTGGGGGTATGTGGGTAAAGATGCTCCTCTGACCCTAGTCCTGGAGGGATGCAAGGGTCTCCTTCCTGCCTAGAACCCGCCTCTAGGGACTCTATTTGATAGGCCTTGGTTTGACTTTTGTTCACTTTACACAAGGCACTGCCCTGGCTCTGGGGCCATCCCACATGGCACTTTGGGGCCAGTGACCTGCTGTCCCCCAGCAAGGCTGGGGTAGTGAGAGGACTCGGGTACAGGCAGGGTCCTGACACACCCACCAGATAATCACTTCATCTCTGTTCCTCCCAGAAACCTGTGCAACCCAACTCCCCTAATTTCAGTCCAGAAGGTTGTGGCCCAGGGGCCTGCTGAAAGCTGGTTAAATGTCAGGCATAGGACTTGAACCCAGGACAGGACTGCCCCGTTTCTTGCATAAGTTCAAGGCCTATCTGGCCACCCTTGAGGGACCTACAGGTCTCCTGACCGTAAGAAGCTAGTCTTGGTCCCTGTGAGTTTTTGTGACCCACAGATTCCCTGATCTACTGTGTCCCCCACACTACCCCCATGCGGCCTCAAGACTGAGACTTTCAGGCAGGGCCTGGAGTGCCCAGAAGCTTCTGTGAGTATTGCTGGGGCTTGTGCTGGAGTTGGGCAGAGGTGACCCCAAAATTGAAGACGGCTGCTGGACTCCATGCTGCAGCCTGTGGGCTAGGGCTGGGCAGAAGAAGGCAGAGCCATATGAGTGACTGGCCTAGTCCAGGGCCTTCTTTTGACTGGGAGCCAGACAGCACTTTAGACGGCTTGAAATGAACCTCAGAGAAGGTTCAAGACCCTGTGGGGCAGGCTGGGCATCTGCATTTGGCAGGGAGGCCTCACTGGGCCAGGAGAACCTTGGGGCTGGATGTCCTCTGAGCATTTGATTTTCTCCTCGGTTGTCTCGCTGTATTTTGTGTTTCGCAGGTGCTCAATGAACGCTTCTTGCTAGACTGCCCTATAACTTTCTCCTCCCTGGTGTCATTCCCACCCCCTCAGGGCCTCTCTTAGCTACCTGCTATCACTGATGGGGCCCCCAATATGTTATGGGTACTATGCCTTCTTTGGCTGTTTTAGCCCTCACATGCCTAGCCTCTGTTTCCTTCCCAGGGGTCCTAATTTTCTTCCTCGCTGGTTGCGCCTGTCCTCTCCCAGCTCCTCTCCCTGAGGCTGACTGCCTAGTTAACCCAACCCCAGGACCCCTGTCAGCATCCCCACTTTATAGATGAGGAAACAGATTCTCAGAGAGTTAAGGTCAGAGCAGGATTTGAACCCAGGCAGTCTGACCTCAGAGTCTGTGTTCCTCCTCCTGGCAGGGCTCTATATTGGGGGTAGCAGAGGTTTGGGATTAGGGTAAGGACCTCATAAACTCGAAGGTCTTATTAATCTTGTGAGTTCCCACCACTTGGATGAGGAGGTTCTGGGTGTCACCGCCTCTGTGAAGAGTGTCCAAGATGCTTCATGTGAACCCTAGCATAGGGCTGCTTGACTGGGAGAGAGGATAGACTGGAGGAGGAGGAGGAGGACCTGCAGGGGAGAGCCGAGGGGCCCATATCCTCTGCGGGACTGGGCTTGCTGCTCTGACTTGGCCCTCTGAGGATGCTGGTTGGGGTTGCCCACTGCTGGGGCCCCAGACTGTGACCATGCTCTGGCCCATGGAACCACTAACCCTTGGTATGGGAGGGGGGCCCTGTATCAGGGGTGGCCAGCTGTACACTAGTCTAACCTGGCCTAGGCCCCTGTGTGCCTCATGGCAGGACAGCTGTCTCCACCACCAGCCCAGATGCAGCTGACTGGGGGCCAGTAACCATGGAGTCCAACTGAGGCTGGCAAGCCCACGAGCATCTACTCAGAGTTCTTATACAGACAGTCCACGCCCCCCTGGAACACCCATTGAAAAGGCATCATCCAGGGTGAGGGATGACAAACCCCAAAAGGATAAATGGAATGCTTGTGGGACCCCAGCTCACGTGACATTGGTCTGCTTGGAGTTACACTGCAGCTACAAGTGGGGCCTTGGGTGAGTGAGTCACTGGTTCTCTCCAAGCCCCAGTTTTCTCATCCCAGTGGCTGCACACGTAAACCCACATTTGTTGAATGAATAAAGACTGAATCTGTAAAATTCTAATAGTTCTAATAGTTCCTATCTCAGAGGTTTGTGGGGGATTGAATGAGATGAAGGGTGGAAGGCACCTGGTATGCAGTAAGCACTCAGTAATTGCTGGCAGCCCTTCCTTCTGTAGATGGGGCTAGGGCATCATGGTCTCCTGCCCCTTTCATGATGCCTCTTCCTTGATCTAGCTCCCACCTGCTCATCAGCTTTCCCTCTGCTTGGGGACTCTGAGGCCTCACTCTGGAATACAGGCACTAATTTCTCTGGGGGTGGTTTCCCAGGAGGAGACTTCACGGAAGTCTTTGAGTAGATGTGTGAATGCCAGAGCTGGAGAGGGGCCCCCAGAGGCGGCCTGGAACTCTGGAAAGAGCACAGACTGGGGAGCCAGACAGAGCCTCCTGCCAACTGTACCATCTGCCAGCTGTGTGGCCTTGGGAAGCCCACTTTCCCTCTCTGAGCCAGCTTCTCCACAGTTCCGGCCCCTTGGGGTTCTTGTGAAGCTGAAACGAAGAGTATTTGTAAATTGAAAAGCTGTGATTACCATGAACACATGTAATGCTGCTATTAGGAAAAGCTGCATCATTTCTTATCTTTTCCAGTCTTCTCGTTCTGTGAGGGGAAACCTGGGGCTCAGAAGGGGATGGGGCTGGCCTAGGGTCCCACTGCAAGGGAGGGAGGGAGAGCTAGGGCACAGATTGAGAGGCAGCCTCTTCCACCCCACGTGCTCTCCCTGCCTCTGCTTTCCAGAAGCCCGAGTAGAAGGCAGAGGTATTTCCCAGCTATTAGCATCCCCAGATTCTGAGGTCCAGGGCCCCTCATAGTGTGACTATGTCCTTTTAGTCTGAAGGACCTGGTCCGTGTGAGCGTGGCCTATGTGGGGGTCCTCTCTGGAGCCTTCCAGACACCCCAGAGGGAGATGCGAACCCCTCCCTCAACCTGCTGCTTTCCTCAGGGCTGGGAGGGCCTGGGCCAGCAGATACCCCATGGAGGCCTAGAGAACCAGACTTGGCTTGGGGAGAAGGCATTGTGGAACAGACTGTGCATCTAGGGAAAACTAGTCCCAAATAACTCCCAGATTCAGTCCTAGCTGTGCAGGTGAAGGCAGGTAGGAAATTACAGCCACTTGAGGCTTTCCCTCCCAGGGACTTGATTAAAGCTGAGGAGTGTCGGAGCCGAAATAGTTGGGAAAAGTGCCCTTTGATATGTTCGTTTGGTTTTAATTTGGGTGGGGGGCACAGGGCAGCGCCAGCTCGTTTTATTTCTGCTTCCTTTTAGCGGCTTTCATTTGGCTCCTATCCCCCGGATTCCACCCCCTCCCCTGCTGGAGTTTGTGAATTTCAAGGTCAGCTGAAAGTCAAACTCTACCATGTTGGTGATGAAATGCAAGCAGATGTGGCTGGTTTGGTGGATGGCGGCCACACCCCAAGAGTCGTGCTTAGTCCTGTGGGTGATGCCTGGCAAAATTAACAAAATCTGATCGCTTACAACCCTGGGTTTCCATCTTGGGATTCAGATTTCAAAGTGAGTGCCAATCAGCATGTGTTTATCTAGAAAGGATGAGAGAAGTGATGCCGGCTGGAGAAGGTGTGGCCACCTCATCCTGGTGTGCCAGCGACTCGGCACAGCTGGAGTGGATCCCTGCACCCGGGTTTGGCCTCTGTTTTGTGGTGTTGGCTTTGCCAGGATGTTGTCTGCTTGTCCGCCTTGCTGAGGAAAGGGACTGGCGGATTTTCTAGCACTGGTTGTATCACATGATGGTCCACTTTCCCTCTCCCTCTTTGCAGTGGGTTAAGCCATTGGTGAATGCCGACCACGTGACCAGAGCTGTTGGCAGTGACCTCAGGGAGAAGGTCAATTTTCAGCTCGGCTTCCTGGCGTCACCCACACCCCTCGGTGACTCAGAAAGTGGCCCAGCCGGCTGTCTCTAGCGCTCCGGTAGACGTGGTTGGGTGGTGCAGAGGCAGCAGCTTTCTGATGTCCCGGCTGCTTTGGGCACTACGCCAGACCTGTCCCTCAGGCTTCGTGGAAGGTCTTGCACTGCTGCCAACTTGGGGTCTGTTGATGCACTGTGGCAGTCTTGTCCAAGGTGCACTTGAGCATCCACCCTCCCAGCAACGTGCCAGGACTAGTTTACCGGGACAGCAGGGAGACCAGTAGATTTCTTTGTGCTCCCTGGTTCTTCCCGGTCCAGCATCCTGCACCTGCAGCTCTCGAAGCCCAGGCACAGGACAGAGCAGATGTGTGCTATATGTGCTCAGTCTGAGTGGCAGATGGACTTGAGAGCCGAAGCCGTGTTATAAACCCAGCTCCACCAACAGTCAGCTGGGGCCCTCGGCCAACTGCCTTTGCTCTTCTAAGCCTCAGTTTCTTTGTCTGTGAGAGGGGATCACAGTGCCCACCTCACAGAACTGCCGTAAGAATCAAATGAAATGGTGCATGTAAAGCGCCTGGCATAGTGCCTAGTGCATGGTGTTGATAATATTCGCTATTAGAGATATTGTCCAAATCTTGGGAGAGCATGGGAGAAAACAGTGTGGGGAGGGACCTGCCCTGGCTCCCCTGGGGCCTTCAAGGTTTTGTAGTTGCAGGGCCCAATTACCTGCCCTGCTCCTCAGCAGAAGGGCTCAGCTCCTCCCCAGGGTCCTTGCCCCAGCTCAGCAGGGAGCAGCGGCAGATGTGGATGGGGAGCCAGCCTGAAAACACCCTCTCTACCCTGCCTTTTTGAGTGGGAGCGTGCTACAGAGAAGTGACCTTTAAAAATGTCCCTTCAATTGAGGAGTTGTCCAGAGTGGAGCTGGTTTTCACAGCATAGTCACTTTTGGATAAGAAAGCCTAAAACGAGAACATTCTGAACACAGAACAAAGCAGAAGAGCCTGCCACAACAGCACATGCGAGTCAACTCGAATCCCCTCGCAAACAGCCTGCCTTGTTAAAATCAGTCCCTTGGTGCGGGGGGATTAGCGCTCTGCAAACTTCCCATCCCAGGCCTGCCTGCATTTTTACTTTCCCTGCTGCCCGGTTGTGCTGATCTTCTTCCTACACACCCGGGGGATTTCCCTGCACATAATGGGGGCCACTCCCATTGCTAAAATGATGGAGGGTTTTTTTCTTTGCTTTGGCAGAAAAATAGTAACTTCTGGGAATACAGAGAGGCAGAAACACTATCTGGAACAGCTCTACCTGCTCTGTGTTTTGGGAAGGACTGTGGGGAGCTCAAGGGAAGGTGGCCCAGTGGGAAGGGTCCTTCTAGGTTACTGTGCAGGATTCCCAAGGGTCGTTCCCGTTTCTCCTCTTCCTCCAGGAAGTGCTGCCTGGTTTCCTTACTCTGCAGAATCTGTGAGAGTTGGTGAGCAGTGTTGGAGCTGCCACTCCGGGGTTCGGTAGCAGGGGCCTCATATCCAATGACTCTTAGCACATTTCACACGTGGCACCCTGGGTTTCTGCAATGTGCAGGCCTGTGGAGCAGTTGGGGTTGGAGGAAGTATTTCTAGGATCTGCTGACTGTCCACTGTCTAGGTCACCACCTGCCATTGGGGCTCATGGGCCACAAGAGATGTGTCTGAGATGGAGTTGCGAGGCCACACCCGGGGCCTCTTGTTCCCATGGCACTCTGGGCTGGTCAGCCGGCTGGCCTGAGTCCTGGAGCCCAAGACCCTTCCTCACCCTGTTTGCTGGGCCTCCTCAAGCTTGAGCTGCTCATTATTTCTCTGCTGGCGGGCGAGTGGGAGGACCAATTATCAGGGCCTCCCCACCACACACTGCCTTAGGATGCGTTCTCTCAAATGGTGAAGCTCTCTTTGGGGAGAGGCAATTTGTGGGGGAGCTTAGGGCAGTGTAATTTATGGGCCCCCCCTAGCCTGGTTAGGAGTGAGGTGGCTGCATCTTAATTTAATTAGCTGGGTTGAGGCCGAGCAGATTACCAGAATAGGCTTGAAATTCTGGTTTAAAAGGCACATTTCTCCTTTGAGCAAAGCATGGCTGAAGAGGAAAAGGTCTAATGTTACTTCATTCATTTGGATCCTTTGGCTAGAGATGTCTTCCAGCTTGAAATAGAAACCCACTTACTTTTCTTAATAAGAATCCAGCCCACCAGCTACAATATTCTGCTCATGCATTTAATAGCAATAATTGAACAGAGCTCAGATGATCATAACCTAATGCTCTCCAAGTCAGATCCAACTGCATCACATTTTTCCTGTGGGGAAGCGAGTGTGTTGGCAGTGCAGAGGGAAGCCTCCAGTTTCATGCTCTGCAGTGTCTTGTTGGCCTAGTTCCAGGGGGTGCAGCCACAAGGCTGGGGGCCTTGTAGGGCAGTGAGAAGGGGGCTGGGCAGCAGGTGCTCCCTAGCTGTGATGCATGGCTCTCAGTCGGGCATGGTTATCTGGCTTTTAAAAGGATGATCAGGGTACGAGTGAAAGCTAGAACTGGAAGTGACCACCAAGTGCAAATACTTCTGATAGCAGTAACAGCCTTAGTGATAATTTGGGCAGCCCCCTTAGTTTACAGCTGAGGCAGTTGAGCTCCTGAGAAGCTCTATGGTATGTTACTCGTGACAGGCTCCCAATCCAGAGCACAGAGGAAGACTCCAGGGTTGCAATTCATAGTAGACTCTGGGGAAGTCAGGGAGAGACCTCTGTCATTAGCCACCTGATCTTGGGTAAGCCTCTGAGCCTCAGTTTCTACATCTGTAAAATGGGAATTCTAGTACCTGCCCTCATTCCCCCCTCACGGTTGGTTTGTGATGCCAGTGAATTAATCCAGGGGAAGTGACCCTGCAAAGTGCTGCCAGTTTGTCAGGATCGTCAGCCTAGAGTCCCTTCACTTGTGAGGGGGAAGATTCTTGCCTTCACCCAGGCATCATTTTGAATGCTTCAAAATGACCACAATAATCAGAATCACCAGAACTGGGGCTTCTGGCTGTGGGTGACCTGGATTTGAGCTCTGTGGTGTTCCTCCAGATATGGCCATTGTGTGGATCTTGTGTGGCAGAGCAGAATGTGTTGTGTTCCCCAGTGGTTCTTGCTTTCACCGGCCAATGGAGGCAAGCCTTCAGGTGAACCACCTATGAGAGGCACAAGGCAGTGTGGGAGGGCCAACACTTTTTCAGCCAATGTGCTCCAAGTAGGTGTGGAAGGGGCCATGTGTAAACTCTCCTTCCCTTTCTTCCTTTCTCTTTCTTCCTTTGTCTTTCTAGAGCTCCAAGCAAAGTCACCAGGAAACCCATGCTGGGTTTAGTGATGGTGCTGGGGCTTCCACTGTTCTTCCTTGGGGCTAGTGGTTGCAGGTGCTGGGCACATAGTGGACACCATCATGCTCACGGGCTAGGTTTGGAAGCTCAGGGTATTTGCCAATGCCATCAGAGAAGCTGGGTCTTTTCTATTGTTAGCAGATAAAGCAGTTACAAAGGCAGTGGAAGTGATGGGGAGGCCATTTTGATCTGTTTCCCCCAAGGAGATTGCTTGGTTATCTTTTTGTTATTTAACAAAGCAAATGGGAACTCAGCTCTTCAATCGCAAATTGTGATGTTGACTACTTCAAAAAAGCAGAGTGAATATTATTCCAATATTTATCTTAGCACAAAACTAACATTTCAGGGCCTGTGCCCGTAATTCAAATGTTGATGGGTAACACATTGTGTGAATGTGGTGCAGATATAAACAAGGGGGAAGTTGCTTATATTTAATAGGGAAACATGAAGTAAACATTTTTGAATAAAATGGCAAAGACTTGGGTTCTACTAGTTGCAATTTCTCAGTTTAACATATTTAACTGGCACTTCTTAGGAGCTGTCATGTGGTCTGAGGGTTCAGCAGGGTGAAAGGCAAGTTCTTATGATCAAGGATACCTCTCAGAGCCCAAGACCTTGACTTCACGTTCCTGACATGCTGGGTTCTTGCTAGTCTAGAAGCTAGCTGTAGCTCTGGGAAGTTCAGTGCAGTTCCCTTCTCTCTCTCTCTACATATGTGCTTCCACTCAAATGCTCATTAGTAGCAGGAGCCCCTATAAAGGCACTTGTTAAGGGCAGTTGCTTTCCAGCTGCTTTATAAGAGGTTCACCCAACCCAGAGTCTACGTAACTCCCTGGGGGATCCCCATTGGAAAAGAGAGGTATGGGCCCCTTGTGGTCTACCCTAGGAATTCCTATGCAATGGAAACCTCTGCTGCTGTTGGCATCTTGCATCATGCAAGAAGGGCTCACAGGCCTTAGGTAAACACTCGGGTGCCTGTCTGTACAAATGTGGGGCCTCGACACTGGGAGGGTCTGTTTCTTTTGCTACTGCAGGGTGCGGACATGTGGGCACTCGCAGTTCTTTCTGGCATACTCCAGCCTGTATGTCTCTGGTTGGTGAAGCAGTTCTGGGAGTGTTTCTCGTAAAGCCCAGAGCCCCAAGCCCCTGGCATGATTTATGTGGGGGAGGGTCTATAGAGGGGGAGGGGCTCTGTGATGCTGCAGGCTGATTCCTGGGGCTGCAACTTCCATTCCTAAATATGTCTTCCTTGTACGGAGACAGTCCTTGTGACTTCTCCAAGAGAAGAAAGGACACTTTGGGTTTGTCCTCACAGCTCTCTTCATGATCACCATCTTGTTTCACAAAGCTTCATTTCCTTATTGTCCACGTTGAGTATTTTTAAGGGCTTCCTGAGATAAGGGAACCACATGAGCCTTGGTGTCTCACTTTCCAGGGAACCGAGATAAAGCTACACTCACCAAGAGGAAGTTCACCGAGTGGGGGTGGGGCAGGGAGCGACCTGGAATCTCATTGGTTCAATGCAGCAAACACTGACCAGGCGCCTGCTGTGTGCCCAGCGCCCAGCACAGTGTGATGTTCTGGAATGGGGGCGGGCAGGGCTGAGAAAGAGGCGAAGCTGTGTCAGTTGTAGTTCTTAAGGCACCTCATGGGTAGGACAAAAGTTAGGATTTTATGTCAGATATACAGAGGCCATTTGTTTCAGGGGCTCTGCTCTGGGGGCTAGTGGTAACCATACTTCAACTGAAAACTAAAAATTATAAAGCTAACATAGTGGTTATAAATTGCCAGAAAACGTTCCAGGTACTTTATGGTATTAACTTATTTAATCCTTAAAACAAGTCCATGAGGTCAATGGTATTAGCCACATTTTGCCAGTGTAAAATGTTCAGGGTCACGCAGGTGGGGTGTTGGAGCTGGGTCCTGACCCCAGGCTGTCCAACTCCAGGGCATGCGACTCTTGTCTCTCAGCTGTGAAAGTGGAAAGGTCTGCTTGGGTAATGTGGTGACTGGCCTTCAAGGCTTGAACAACATCTGGACAAAGGACAGTCAGAGGTGGCTCATTTTAGGTAAACGTTGAGAGAAAGAAGTTGTGGCGGTGGTGATGATGTTGGAATGAAATACCAGTTTGAGCATTTTCTAATTTGAACCACCACCCAGAAAACCCCCATCTCTTCAGAAAGGGTATGGTTTGGGGATACTTGACCAAAGCAGATTGATTCCTCCACTAGATGGGTGGTTAGGGAGCAAGTTTGGGGTCTGGCTACTGGGAGAGTTGTTGGGATTGGTCATTGATACTGAGCCTATCCCTTCTGTGGTCTTTCCCCTGGGGACTTGGTGTTTGGCTGAAGACCCCAACCTGGTCATTTTCCTCCTGTACCCAGGGATGGACATGATGATGTTCGGTGCTGAGAGAAGAGAATAGTCAGGATATGACCTGCCACCTCCAAACTCAGGGCTGAGCGTGCTTTCTTCTTAGGCGGAGTCTGGGACACAGAACTCTGGTGCTGCTCAGCTCCTGCTCGCCATCGAGGGAAAGTGTAGTACCAGCTCCTCCCAGCCACAGTCAAGAGCTTCATCCCAAGGTGTGGGTGGTTGAGCTGGGGCAAGAGTTAAGTGACAGAACTGAGGCAACTCTGTGCCCTCCTCCTGGCCTTTCCAGAAGCCACTCACCAAGAAGTAGGTGCCATAGAGCATTTTCCCCTGGCCTGCTGATTCAGCTGTGCCCAGGAAGGCTTTCAAATGGGTCAGGTTCTGATTTTGCACCCCTGCCATTTTTATTTATTCCTATCTTAAAAGCAGGGAACAATCTGACTGACTTGTGTCTGAGAAGCAGCTGGTGGAAAGTATTTTGGCCATGCTGGGGTGTGACTCTCATGTGTGGTGTATTATCCCAGTGAGGAAGAGACAGACCAGGAGGAGAGAGGTTACAGTGGTGTGTGAAGTGTCCAATTGCTTGTTTCCATGAAATTGACCCACTGGTTGCCAGTTGGTGCTAGTGAGGGATGCAGTGGGTGCCCCTCATGTGTGATGTGATACCCGTATCTCAGCTGTGGGGGTGGAAAGTTCTGCTTAGGTGATTTGGTGACTAGCCTTCAAGGCTCTAAAAACACCTAGACAAAGGGCAGGCAAGCGCAGCTCATGTTAGGCGACCTTTGAGAGAAATGAAAGCAATTTAGGTTTATCCACAGAATCATCTCTTATTGCCAGGGAAACTGCTAGAGGGACAGGTGAATGGCAGGGGTTAGGGGAGGGATGGTGTGTGGTGGGGGATCTCCTCTGGGGAAGTCCTAGGGCAGGGCTGAGGGATAGCTCTGTAGCCTCTGTCCCTTCTGTCTCATTCCTGGATATGGCCTCTGTACAGCCAATCTCACTCAAGGTCCGGCAAAGGGCAGAACATGCCTGGCTGTGGCATTTAAGTACCTTGACTCCTTGCTTTCTTTCTGAGCTGCTGGGCCAGCTCCTGTTGTCTCTCCCTCCTCACTATTTTCCCCTTCTGGGCCATCCTGGATCTCCAGCCTCAGGTTGTTGTCCTCCCAGCGCTAGAGTGATGGGGACCTGTGATGGCTTCAGACTCTTGGCGGGCACTTTCTCTTACCTGTGCCCTCTCCCTACCAGGGCAGAGTTTCCTACAGTGTGATCTCTGTGTGACCAATAGCACCCATAATGACTCTGGGAGCTCCTTCGGGGGACTTTTGTGAAGTTAATAGTTATGGTTGTGTTTGATGTCTATGAGAAGACATCAACCAACATGTCAGGCCATGTTTTCTCAGGTATTAGAACCAAGGGTGAGACCTGACTCTGCAGTGGCAGCAGAGAATGCTGGTAAGAGCAGGGCTCTGGTGCCAGACTACCTGCTTCAGATCCTGCTTCAGATCCTGGCTCTGCTTACAGGTTGTGAGACCTTGGGCTGGTTGCTGACTCTTCTGGTCTAACTTGGGGATAAGAGATCTGATCTCCTAGAGCCTTTGTGGGAACTCAGAGAGTGAATGCGTGTGAAGCATTTAGAAAGTGCTCAGCATATAATATATATTCTATTGGTATTAACTATTATTATTACTGCTGCTGAAAGTATTTAAAGAAAAATGTCGAGCAAATAATTGTGCAAATGGCCAACCCCAAAGTCAATGTTCTTCCTGCATAGACAATCCTGGATCCACACATCAGCTCTGACACTTACTATCTACGAGTTCTTGAGGAAGAGATCCCAGTGGCTCCTCAGTTTTTTCAGCTGTATAATAGGAAATGTAATGCTTACCCCAGGAGTTGCAAAGTGAAAACTGAGACCTGGCTGGCATAGTGACTGGTACATAGAAAGTGCTCAGTGGCAGCTATTGTGATATTATTGGCATTGCTGATACTGCTACAAACTACCCTGTGTGCTTCTGAGGGATGGGACCATGTGTAGCCATCTTTGGTGAGGCTAGGCAGACCCAGCAGGGGTCTGTTCTGAGCCCAGGGGCCCACCCTTGCTAGGGAGCAGATAACTTCCAGGGAGGTACAAGGTAGATGGGCACCCCTGCCTGAGGAACTCAGTTCTACCTTCAGGGGTAAACAACTGAGGTGGGGCCAGGAGAAGTGTTGGAGTTTCAGGCTGTCTGGAGTCTGCCCTGTGAGGATGGCAAAGAACCTGTGACCACTAATCCAGGTGGACGGGTTAGTGCCAGAATCTTCCCAATGCACCATCCTCACTCTGAAGGACAGGGAGAGGCATGGAAAGAAATCCTCCCTTACCTTTTTTCCTTAAAACCATGATACGATGAAAAACAAGAGAAAATAAAAGTTATTAAAAGAGATTAAGAGCATGGACATCAGAGTCAGGAAGTCCTGAGGTTTGTTTGAGGTCCAGTAAACCTTTTCTTTCCCAGTGGCCCTAGTGGTGATGAAGCCCTACCTGGGAGTTTGGCTAGGGTCTGTGATGTGTCCAGAAGGGCTGTTGTGGCAGTGGGCACATGGGGCCGTCTCTGGCCAGTGGGTGCGTGACTTGCCTCTGGCTCCTTGCAGCTCCTTCCCGGCACCCAGACACCCTCTAGGGGCAGATGACTGGTCTGGGTCCTTTTGATGTGGACTTTGGGGTCCCATGCAGTCATCAAGTTAGAAAGGGTTTTGGAACATAATGTAACCTGGTGACATCTGTGAGATTTGGTTCCCCCTTCCTCCCTGCTTTGCCTCGTGTTGCTGTGTGAGCCTGAACCCCTGGTTCTCTGCCTCTTTTTCTGTAGAGTGGGGATGGCAGTCCCTGCCCAGTCTCCAACACGGGATTGCTTTGAGGACTGCTGAGATTAGCGAGTGTTTGTCAGCTCTGAATCGACATGGGCCTTGTGGCTGCCTTTAGATACTCCTTGGGAAGACTCCCTTGATCCCCCTTCTCATTGAGTTAGAGGCTGTGTGTTCATAGCCCCCCACACTTTCTCCGTCATCACTGTCATCACACTGGTGGTAAAACTGCCAGTGTATGAAGCTGTGGCCCCACAAACAGAGAGCTCTTGGGGAAGGGATTGTGCCTTGATCACCATTAATGGCATCGAGTTGATAATCAGTAAATATTTGTTAAATCAGTAGCTAAATGGATGAGTCCATTTCCAACCCAGAGAATTGACTGGATGCTTATTAGGTCTTTTCCTATCTCTCAGTCGGCAAAAGACTTCTCCAAAGAGAGGATTAGGAATGTGAGGAGTCTGAATAATCCATAGGTGGATCAGGTGTGGCTGGATCCAGCACCCAAACTTCCTCCATAGCAGGGTTTCTTTTTCCTCATTCCTTGATTCCTTATACAGAGTTAACTCTATTCTCAGTCACCTGCATGGTTAAAAGGTGGCTTCAGCAGCTCTGTCCCCATATCCTGTCTTATTTGGTCCAGCAATCATAGCAGAAGACTGTGGCTCACTCTGATTGGTCTGGCTTGGTCATGTGCTCTCCTCTTGGTCAAGGGAATGCCTTATACTGATTGGCTTAGAAGTGGGACTTGTGTTCTACCCTGTGTGGATTTAGAGTGCAGGAGGGATGGATGTCCAACAAAATTAAAGCTTTTGCTGGAAGAAGAAGGAATGAAGTTGGGGAAGAATATAAGGTATTCATCACAGATAGTAATTTGTGTTTTTTAAAAATCTGTGTATCAGTTCTTCAATTCTGGGTTCCTTCAGGCTAAAAATATGTTTTCCTGGGCAACCCCCTTGGGTCCCCTCCCACTGTGGGAGCTTTTGCTTTTCTGTTCTCAATAAATCCTGCTTTCTAAAGAAAAAAAAAAGATGTTTTCCTCTTCAGTTGTCTGCATGAGCTTCTGCAGGCCCATATGTGCAGGCTCATGGTATGAATCTAACTGCAGCCAAGCTGCCCCACAGATGTCAGCTCCTGGCTTGACCAGGACTGACTGTTGGCATTAGACTTTGCAGTGCTACCTGGCTTAAGCCTCCTTGATCTGCATGTGTCACTCATGGGCTGTCAGTTGCTTAGGCCCTTGGAGGTCATTTGTTCCAAATAATCAGGTGAGAAAACCAAAGCCCAGAGGTGTGAGTTCTTCCCTGAAGGCATAGACAGGTTGGTGTCAGAGGCATGATCAGAACCAGGTGTTCTGACCACTGCCTGAGCACTCTTCCTTACAAACCCCTCCACCCTGTTCTCCAATACCACTTCTACTTTGAGAAGATATTTTAGAACCACAAAGACAGAAGACCCATGCAGGATGTTAGAGTACTCCTCCTGGGAACTCCAACAGCAGGATGACAACCCGTGGGATAACTCAGTCTCCAGAGGCAACCCTGAGCCTTCCTGCCCTCAGGTGCCCAGCCTAGTACCAGCGGCAGGTTTCTGGTTTCCAGAAAGTCAGCAGTTATGTTGATCAGGCTTTGCATTTCTCTTCTGTGAGTTGAGTGATTAGAGTCTCTAAGGGTAACCATTATCTGAACGTCTTGAGAATGCATGTTTTTCACACATGCAGCCCTTCCAGAAAGATGTAGCCTGGGGATGAAGCAGACGGGCTCTACACTGAGGGTAGATACCAATCATTTTTACAATTGTTTGCAACAGGAGAGGAAACATGAGCTTAACAGTTCTGTTGTGGATGGATTTGGGGGAGAAACACGAATGAATTGTCAACAGGATGGCTTCTGCTTTTATCCTGGGATTTGCTGCCGTTCCCTGCGATCTGGCTGCCCTGCACAGAGCCCCAGGATTTACAGACATTCTTTGCAGGTGGGGGCTCATTGTGCGGTGTAGCCTCGGGCTGGGCCAGCATCTGTGGAAGAGAATCTGTCAGGTGTGTCGAGGAAGGGCGCACACTCCTCAGAGCAGAATTTGGAGCAACCCCCTGTACTTCTTCCATTCGGGGGAGGTCTCCGAGCAAGGGGCTTAGACCTTAGTGGGCACATATTGGCTTTCTGAGTTGGTCTAAGCCTCCCTTATGTTTTCAAAAGCCCGAGAAGAGCAGTAACTGAGAGGAACAGCCTTTTTAGCCTCCTGCCAGGAAAAAAAAATTCTGCTCAGAAATCCATTTGCGGGAAGTTTGAAGTTTGAAGCCCTCCAGCTGCAGACTAGCGACCTGGGTGGCCAGGCGGGTGGAGTGGGTGTCCTTGAGTAGAAGAGAGTGGTGCATGGGGCAGCTGGGGAGTGTGACCAGGAGGGTAGCAGTTGTATTTGGTGGCAGCAGTGGAGTTGGCCTGGGCCAGGTCTGGGTTCAAGTCTTGGCTCTGTCCTGAGCCAGCTGCAAATGACTTAGAGTCTCAAAACCTCAGTTGACTTATCTATAAAATGGAGATAATAACACCTCCATTAGTTAAATTAAGTGAAACTATGTATAGAAAGCCCTTGCTACCATGCTTGGTACAATTAATGGAGGTAGTTGTTGCTATTATTATTATTATCCCAATGAAATCCCAAAGAAACACACAATGCATGCAGACAGTATGTTTTCTGTGCGAATACAACTTCCAGACAAGTGCCTAGCCCTACTTCTAAGAAGATGGCTACCTCCAAGTCCCTGTTTATAGAAATTCCAGAGCAATCACTGATTGATATTGTTACAGACAATAACATTTCAAAATAATGTACCATTTTCTACATGTTAAGAGCTCCGAGTGGGAAGGGATGCTGGCTCCATGGTACATGCTTCCTGGTTCAGGGGAGAGGAGGCAGGTGGCAGTTAGTTACACACATGGGCAGTAAAAGTTAGCACAGGTGGAAAGACCTATAGGGAAAAACAGAATTCGGGGCCGGAATGGTTTCCCTTTTCACTCCAATAATAATTAGAAAAGGAAGCCTAGGGACCAAAAGTCATCGATGGACAGCCTCAGGGATTGCTTGTGTCTCTAATAGTTGTGTACATGTGATATGGTCGCTGCCCCCTAGCTGACAGTTCTGCTCCCATTTCACAGAAAAGGGATGGTTAACTTATTTATTCCAGATATCACAGCTAGGAAGAAACAGGCCTGTGTCCCACCCTCTCCAAACATCCTCTTTTGGAACAAACTATTTCCAGGAGTGCTGGGTGGGTGGATGTCCACATCTTGACATTCAGGCATTGGGAGACCAAGAGATTTTGGCTGGAAACGGTGACCTGGGCATTCTCAGAATGTCACCAGGATCTGAATGTGAAGAAAAGTGCCTGGAAGTTTGGGGCCCCCCAGGTTCTGGGCAGTGCAGGGCCTGTATATCTGCCTGTTGGTGCCTGTGGCCCCCACTGTGGTGGGGCAGGCCCCTGGAGGCACAGCTGCTCCAGGAAGTCTCCCTTAGCCAACCTTGTCTTCATGCTCTCCAGGCTGCATCTTGTCACCTGGGCTAGTGGTCTTCTGTGGTGATGGGGTGGAGTATGTGGAGGAGTCGAGGTTGGGAGACGCCACCTTGGGTCGGCACACTGGGGTGGTGACAAACTCCTCCTCTTAGTGTTTGGGTTCTTGGCCTCCCCGATGGTGATGTGCCCCACTGTTATCAGTCTTTTGCCTTGGTGGACTTCCTCTCCATGGACATTACCATGGCTGCCATATTGCTTTTGTTGTTTGGTTAGGTGGTTCACAGCACTGGAATGTGAGCCCCATGAGGCCAGGGCCTGTGTTGGGTTTGTTTAGTACTATGTTCTAAGAACCTAGCACCATACCTGGTATTCATTGTTTAGTTCATTCTTTCTTTTATGTGATGTAGATACGTTGAGCACCTTCTGTTTTTATTTTATGTTGGGGGCTGTGCTAGGTGTGGGGTGCAGCAGTGAGCCCTACAGTGGCATCCTTACGCCTTGGAGCTTAGTCTAGTGGTATGTCCTGGGAGCTCAGCACGTGCTGGCTGAAAGAGTGAGTGAGTGGACTCCTGCAGGACATGGATGCTGGCCCTCCTCCTCTGCTAGCTCTTCGGGGCTGTGGGCAGCAGGACTCTGAGGAGGCTCCCCTCCCGAAGGTGGCCAGGACCAGGGCTCTGCTTTCCTCCGGTGAAAAGATCTGGCAAGGAGCCTGGGGCTCGCTTGCCTGACCTGTTGGGGTTTCAGATTTGTTCCATCTGAGCAGTCAATTAATTAGTAACTGGAGCTACCCATCATCCCCGGCTCTTGCGCGAGCTGCTGGGTGCCCCTCCTTCCTCCTTTCCATTCGCTCAAATTGAGCAGCCCGGTTCTGTGATATCATTTGAAATGTGGCCAAGAAGCAATTAACATGCTGTTTGCTGACAAGGGCTCGCTGCTGCTGCAGGAGCAGGGCTGGGGATGAGAAGGCTGAGCTGGAGAGATGAGAGAACAAACAAAGGTGTGGATGGAGGCGCCGCTACTGGGCTTTGCAGAGTGCCAGGGCCAGGCAGAAGCAGTCCCTCTGTCCTGCCTGCCTGTGGGGAAGGCCCCAGGAAGCAGAATGGGATGGGTTTCCTGTGGCCTCCTGTGATGATGGTAATTCGGATGGCAGCCACCAATTACTGAGCCCTTACCATGTGTAACAAGCACTGGGGTCATAATCCCAGTCAATCCTCACAGCAGCCCTGCGGGAGAGGAGTCATGGGCCCATTTGAGAGGCAAGGAGGCTGAGGCACCAGAAATGACAGAACTGGCCCAGGCAACCCCGGGGTAGGATTGAGTGACTGGAAGAGCCTGCCTGTTGAGACAGGTACCCAGCAGGGATGGGAAGGGTCAGCCCCTGGGCCCACCGCCAGGTCATGGTGACTTATATGGGGACACAGGGCTTGATAAATGGCAGCATTGTGAAATCAGTGGCTGCCTTTGGAGGGTGGGTAGTTAGAAGCGGGTGGAGCGGTACTGATCCAGCCCAGCTGACGGGGCAGAGGCCCTGGACAGAGTGAGGGGTTGGCTGCCTGGGAGTTCAAGAAGCAGCATCCCCTTCCCCACTCCACATGGTTGAGCCCCTGGCAGGGCCTAAGGGAGTCTCTTCAGAAGTTCCTGCCGAAGAGGTAGACCTATTGGGGTGAGGCACCCAGGCCTGAATCTCAGTGGCTAGGCACCTTGTGCTCTGCCTTCTCACCCTTCTCAATAGCTTTTGGGGCCAGCCTGTGGGGAGTCCTGCCTGCCCTGACTGTTGACTCATCCTGGGTGGAATTATGTACAGAGATTAGTCAACAGAGGCCCTTCCTGGGACCACAGGCAGCTGGTTGCAGGCACTGTGCAGGCTCTCTGCCTGGCCTGGGGGGTCTTTTCAGACACTGGGTGTGGCCCTCATGGATGTGCTTTCTGGGCTGGGGGTGCCGCTCACTGCAGAGCAATATATGGTTGGAGTCTGGTGGCCGGCTCCCTGTCCCAGGGGCTTCTTCCATAGACCCTGGGTGGGAAAGCGAGTTTTAGCATCTTTCAATGTTCGGGGAGAAGTGGAGACCCTTGCACTGGAAGTGCTGGCTCCTCCCCGCCCCTTCCCAAGCACTCCATGTGCTAAGTGTAGTGTGGGACACTAAGGATTTGGGGAAAGTAGCCCATGGGTAAATTGTCAGGGATCTCCTGGGGTAGGGGTGGGAAGATTTCAACATAAATGGACGTAGGCATAAACACTATCTGATAGCAGGCTTGTTTGTGGATATCCTTGAGGTAATACAGATTCACAGTAATAACTGCCACAGGGTATATATTACAAAAGTGTGGATGGTAACAGCTGTGTCCCTCTACCTGTTTCCAGTCACCAGCTTCTGTCCCTAGAGACAACCACCGCTACCAGCGTATCCTTTGTGTCCTCCCAGAGATGTGCTCATTCAGGCATGTAGGTGTCAGTGCTTGTGTGTGTGTTCAATTGTCCAGACCTTTTCTCTTACATCAGTAGTGGTATATTCCATACACTGAGCTGCCCTGTTGGTTTCCTCCTTTTTTTCATTTGAGGCAGAGTCTCACTCTGTCATCTGGGCTAGAGTACAATGGCATGATCCTGACTCACAAGAGCATTGACCTCTTGGGCTCAGGTGATCCTTCCACCTCAGTCTCCTAAGTAGCTGGGACTAAAGGTGTGTATCACCACAAGCAGCTGACTTTTAAAAAAATTTTTGTAGAGACAAGGTCTCACTTATATTGCCCAGGCTGGTCTGGAACCTCCTGTCTCAGCCTCTAAAAGTGCTGGAATTACAAGTGTGAGCCACCACGCTTGACCTAGTTTCCTTATTAACACTTGGCATATCTTGGCGTTCATTTCATACTAGCTCATAAAAAACTGCCTCATTTTAATAGCTGTATATTATTCTATTATGTAAATGGACCCTGCATTTTTTGACCAGTGCCCCACTGATGGGCTTTTGGCTGCCTTCTGCCTTTTGCTGTAATAAGTGATGCTGTGGCGGTGAGTGTCTTAGTGCATACGTGCACCTAGGAGAAGTTCCTAGAAGTGGAAATGCTTGTCAGAGTGTGTATGCATTTTTCAATGTGACTGATTCTGTCATATTGCCCTGTGAGGTGGTTGAAGCAATTCCCTCTCTTGCCAACAAGGTAGGAGCGGCTCCTTTCCCCATATCTTCACCTACACACAGCGATATCAAACTCACAGATCTTTGCCAGTCTGATAGATGACAAATGGTATCTCACTGCAGTTTTGTTTTGCATTGATTTGGTTGTATGTGGTTGGGTGCATCTTATATGGTAAATGTCACGTGCTGTTCCTGAGGCGGGTATAGATGGAGTGCTATGCCATTGACCTGCACGGCCTTCCTGTCAAGGTGGGTCAGCGCTCTCCAGAGGGCTCTTGTTAGTGCACACTCAGCTATGCATGATGGGGGCAAGCAGGGGCCAAGGACTCCAAGGGCTGGTGAGGTGGGGGTGCCTCCTGGAGTGCTGGGGAGGATGTGGCTATGCTTCTACTTTTCCATGGTGAGGGGCAAATGGAGCAGTTCTCATACCAGGGGAAGAATGGCAGGCAGCTTTCTCCCACCTGAAGCTGGGGAGATGGATACCATGTTGTTGCTCAGAGCTTTCCTGTCCTTGGGATTCGAGCTAGGGTAGCTGCCTGTGGAACACTGCTTCTCCTGCTCTGGGTGAGCATCCTTGTGGCCCAGAGCTTTCTGTGCTGCAGCGCCTATGGGATGGTGAGCCTCCCCAGTGTCAGGCTGATACACAGACCCGCTCTCCCATCCTTGCCATTGCGAACTGCTTCATTAAGACCTGGCTGTTCTCCTTGCTCTACCTTCTTCCCTCCACTCCCCCGCCCCAACTCAAGTGCAGCCAATGAGCATGTCTCCTATTACTCCTCTCTGACCTCCCTAACTTCAGTCTCTCCCTGGTTTATCTGTCTTGGCCCCTCTGTCTGCCTTAGCTAGCTACTTGCCCCCTGTAGCAGTTCTGGGTGTTGGTAGCCTCTGTGGACAAAGAATGAAGTCCAGTCACGGTCACTTCTATGTCTGTCCCTTGCTTCCTCCTCGGGTCTCCAAATTCGGTCTCCAATAAGATCTGTGCACTCATTGTTCCCCAGACAGACTCTGTGCCTTTTAGCCTCTGTGGTCTGTGTTCAAGCCATTCACCTAGCCTGGGATCCTCTCTTTCTTTCCTCTAGTAATCACCCTGCTGTAGCTTGATGTCATGGGCACTGCTAAGGAGCCATTTTCTAGTCTAATTGATTCACTCTCTTTGCCCCAGGATCACTCTGGGATCAGTATCCAGGGTCCCTGGAACCAGTAGTGGTGATGGTGGTTGTAGCAATAATGGCCAGCGTACATAGTCAGTGACAGTGATGACACTGGGAGTCGTGGGTCTGCCCGAGAGCTGGTGCCTTCAGACACTGAAGCCCCAACCTCACTGCAGAGCAGAGCGGCCTCCTTCCTCCCTCCTCATCTACCATTGCGGCCGCAGCTTCCGGCATATACCCGGTACGTGTCAGCATTCAGTAACTGGTGACTGAACGGAGTAAGGGATGATGAAGTCCGTTGACGGTTTTGAGCAGGAAAGTGACAGGATCAGAGTCACCTGGTCATGCGTCAGGAGGGACTGGAAATGAGGGAACCGTGCCAAAGGCTGTGAGAGAATCCAGGGGGATGAGGGCCTGGGTCAGGGAGGACAGTGGGGAGGGGGAAGGGTCCCACTCTGTCTGATGTCTCCTGGGACTCTCTGTTCTTGTGCCAGGCACAGGTCTGCCTCCAGGTTGGGCCCCCTGAGGCAGGACTGCTGCTTCCTGTTGGTGTGTTGCTGGCATAGCACCGCACACAGGCTGACACATAGCAGGTGCTCGGGTGAGAGGGTTAGCCCTGGGTCCCGAATCCTGGTGTGAGCCAGATGGAAATGGATCCCAGTGGGTACTCTGTCAGCCTTCCCTCCCTTCAAGCACAGGTAAGAGCCAGGCAGAGAAGACACAGATGGCGGCTTTGGAGGCAGAGCAGTCTGAGTGCTGCTCCAGAGGGTGCCCGTGGCAAGCTGTTCATTCTGTCTAGTGTGGTGGTGATGTGGGTGACTGTGAGGGTTACCTGAGGTACACTAAGCCCGGGGTCTGGGCATGGGAAATGCATAGCAACAGGAACCTTTGTAGTGGTGATGGCAGAACCATGCTGCAGGAGGACTTGAATCTCAGAACCTGGTAGGAGACAGACCAGAGCGAGGCCGAGGCTCCAGATCATCCACAGAAAACCTACTCTTTCCACGCCTCAGGGACTGCCACGTGACCTGCACAACCACAACACCCAGCCACGTTAGCAGAAGGCCAGCCTTACTGCAGTTATCTGTGGCCTCTCAGTGGATGGGGTTGGCAGGACGTGGTCAGATGATGATTCTTGTGTCCTCTTGGCCTATGGGAATAGGTGACCATGTCACTGACTTACCTGCCCTTCAAGGCTGACCCGGTCCCCGGATCCTCTGGCTATTGGTGGACAGGTTGGCTGGAGGCTGCCCTGTGGAGGGGAAGGAGATCGCTCTTGACCTAAGCTGGTGGCATCGGTGTTAAGGCAGTCTTGGGACCTGCTGTTGGTCAGGACCTGGACTCAGGCCCACGGTAGGCTGATGGCACCGGGTGTGAGTCCTGTTACCAATCACAGGCGTGATGAAGGAGAGGAAGTCTTGGGAGGCCAGGCAGCCATTGTTGCCTGGCTTATCTGGATTAGGCTTTTCATGTGAAGGGAAGAAAGGAATCTGCCTTGTTGCAATAGGGCACCGGGCTCGAAAGGCAGTTGGTGTTCCTGGCAATCCCTGGCACTCTCCAAAGCTTATTTGTTGCTTTTCCGAGACACGTCCAGGTGCTCTCTGTTATGATAACAAGTGGTGACACAGAGTTAGCTTGAAATGGAATAAACAAACAGACTAAAAATAACTGGATTTGGGGTGGCTTGGCACTGAATCTAGTATGCAGGCTGTCACTGCTCAGCCGAAGGGTGAAGGTAGGTGCCATCAAAGGTCCCCTCACCTGGGGCCAAGGGGAGCTGGGGCTGGGTGTGGCTGAGCCCCTATCCCTGGATCCTACTTCTGCTGCCGTGCCACAATGGACTGCCTAAGGGTAGAGGTGCCAGATGGTGCCTGGAGACTTGAGGAGGGGGTGTGGTGAGCCCGGATGTGAGTGGGGCCGTTTATGTCTGTTTGGAGGAAGCTAGGCCAATGTTTGGACATCTTTATGGTTTTAGAAGTTTCTTGGCCTCACCCTGAGGAACCATAGTTGCATCAGAATTCAAAGTTCTTTCCTCGTGGCCCATGAAGAGGGAGAGGAGAGCAGAGAAAGCAAATACAGAGTCTTTGAGAAAGGGTGGGAAATTGGGTCACGTTTTGAATCTCAGCTGCTGCCTCACGGAAGAATTCAGACAATGTGTTTTGCGACTAAGCCAGGCAAGGGAGAGAGACTGGAGAACCTGGTCTGACCTGTGTAGGCCCTCTGAGGTGGGGGATTCATGACTTGGTTTGTAGCCCCGCAAAAGACTCGATCAAAG
This sequence comes from Carlito syrichta, assembly GCF_000164805.1. Lineage (NCBI taxonomy): Eukaryota > Metazoa > Chordata > Mammalia > Primates > Tarsiidae > Carlito > Carlito syrichta. Next base: position 102,013 of record NW_007074497.1, read on the forward strand.
GTCACATTCACAGCAGGGAAGAACGAGAAGAGATGTGTGGTGTAGGACTCCATTTACCTTCCACTGCCAAGCAGAGTCTGCTTCCATTGGAGACACTGGTACCTGTCGAATGATGGGGCTGGTCCAACACATCATAGGCCTGCTATGTCATTGACCTCAGGAGTCTGTCCAGCAAACAAGCATTTGCTGTGGTGGCCATGAGTCCTGCCCATCAAGTGTTTCTGGTTTTCTCCTGACCTCATGGTAGAATTTTACTTCCCTGTCACCTTGATGTTAAGTGTGGCCATGTGACTGGTGTGGACCAACAGAGCATGAATAGAGATGACATGTGTCACTTCCAGGTGACACAGCACATGATAAGTCTTATTTCTTCTTTTCCTTGGATACAGTGTTCCAGGCAGAGGCTGATCTGTCTGCCCAGGCCCCAGAGGGAGGACAAGGTAGGGCAGAAACCTCAGCTGAACTGCAAGTGGATGGACAGCATATAGAAGGAGTAACCGTGTGATTTTAAGCTACTGAGACCTGAGGTTGCAGCATAATCTAGCCCACCCTGATGGTGCCAGAGAGAGAAGCAGGGGGAAAAGCCACGCTTGGCCTGGGAATTCATAAAGGCAGCATGTGGCACTTTCACAAGACCACTTGCTACTAAGTACCAACTCTAATGCCCTTTCTGTTGCTTGAACAAGCCACTCCCACTACTGGTTCCTGGCACTTCCTCTTCCCGCTGACTGATATACTCTTTCCCCAGATCTTTGCATGATAACATCCTTGTTGTTCAGATCTCAGTGCAAGTGTCACCTCTCAGACAGACTGATCCTGACCACCCACTCTAAGGTGCTCCCACCCCCGTGTCACGCTGTCACCTTCCTGTATTTGACCTTTGTGGAACTTGTTGTATATGCTTGTTTATGATCTCTTTCTCCTCTAGACACTCAACTCTGGGATAGCCAGGACTCTGGGATAGCCAGGACTCTGGGATCCAGGAACAAAGCTGCACAGGTGGCCTGTCCAGCAGTTTTGGCCAGTGACACCTGTAAGCACTCATGAGGGCATAGGTTGGAAAGCATGAGCGTGCAGGGAGATTTTACTGCAGTGACCTAAGCGTAGAAACTTGAAAACATACTTGTTCAGTGCTGACAATGGAGTGGGAATTTCATAAATACTTGTTGAATGAACAGTTTTGGCGCGGGGGTGGTCGTGGTGGTGTCAATTTAGTAGAAGACCATACACTTTCCACGGGCAGAAACCATGGTGCCCATGCCTTCTCTCTGCCGCCAGTCAGCTCTGTAGGCACAAAGAGCAGAAAAGCTGACTTGGTTTCTCTAGGGAGGAGGACAGTCACTAGAGTGGTGACTGGGACTATCTCCTGCCTCCCCATTTCAGTTAATCTGGCACCAGAGACCACTGAGCTGACAGAGGAGGAATGACAGGTTGCACAGACCTCCTAGGCTACAAACCAGGGCCCCATAACAGTTCTGGCAGGTAAGAGAGATTGAGTTTGTGTGTATGTGTGTGAATAAATGAATGAATGAATTCACAAGTGAGGGAATGAATGAATGGATGCTGGCACCACCAGGTGCAGTTTTGAAAGCTCTCCACCCTGCAGGATCCTTTGTTGAGCAGGAGGCTAGGAGAAGCCAGGGGTCCTGGAGAAAGTGTTGGTGACTTGGTGGTGAGGTAATGGCAAGTGGGAGGAGGAAGAAGAGGATTCCAGACCTGTCCTTGTCTGGCCCCTGACCTTTGTCCTTGGAACCCACCAGGCCTGGGCCTCGCTGTGCACCTGTTCTTCCCTTTGCCACAGGGTGGCTTGCTCCTCTTGCTTCAGGTTCATCCGAGTGTGGCCTCCTCTGTGAAGCTGCCTTTGACCCCTGGAAGTCGGTGGCGCCCTCTTCTGTGCTCCCATAGGTGTGGGTCACCATCTGGGAGAGCTTATTTCTGGTAAGGACATGCATTACCTCCTTGTTCACATCCTCCACCGCCAGACTGTCAGGACAGGGCCTTTGTCTTCCTTCTCCCTCTCCCCTCACTCACTGCCGGGCCCATGGCCCCTACCCAGTCAATGATTAGGGAGTGATAAGGGACACGGCATCTTCTTCAGGGAGGCTGCTTGATTGTGAGGCCTCAGGGGCAGGACCCAGGCTGTCCCACAGAAGTTATGGGCAGACTGATGCCAACTCACTACGTGGAGGAACTTTCTGCCCATCAGAGTGAGCATTCATGGACCCAACAGCCTTGGGACCACTTCTTATCTCTGGGAGTGTGTGAGCAGAAGGGGCATGACCCCCCAGCTTCTCCCATACTAGACAGGATATTGAAGCGTTAGATTTTCCAGCTAGTTGTCAGAGATTTCTCAGGGCCCTACAGACTGGCGTCTAGAGCAGCTGTGACTTGAGGTGGCTGCCAAGGGGCCAGATGTTTGCTAGATGATAAGGGCATGGTCCAAGAGTCCCAGCCTTGATGGGTGCCCATGCCCTGACCCAGCAGGCCCAACCTCACTCAAGCTTTGTCAAACTGCCCAGAGCGCTGGAGATTGGAGAGAAAGGGTGCCCGACCCACGCTGGGTGTGAAAGCAACTTGTTCCACGTTCTCTGCAGCAGGTTGGGCAACCTGGGCATGGTCGTGGCACACCCTGGGCTTGCACTCTTTGGAATCTTCACTCTCCTGTATGCTGGTGGAATTTCCTGAGAGAAGCAGCTGAGCTTGTGTCCCCCTGTCAAAGGGATGACCCCCTAGGGTTCTGCCCCTAGCTCTGGCCTCCTGAGTGGTCAGGAGCAGGAAGAGCATCCCAAGATGGTAGGCAGTTGCCACAGAATGGCATCTCTTTGGCTCAGTGCTTCTACAAGCCACATGCTCCAGGTTCCATGAGAAGGCTGCTGATACTTGGAACACGCTTCTGCCTGTGGCTTCAGGAAAGGCCTTTCCTCTTTCACCGTATTGTCCTCTGACTGATTCACTCTGGGTTAGCTGTTGAATGAACAGCTGTGTCCTCACCCACCACACCCAGCTCAGCCCTTGGCAGCATGGTTAGGCCTTGGCTCCAGGTTCTCTACCTCCTGCTTTAACCTTTAACCTTCCCCTGCCAGCCTGGCTGCCCCACCTCCTAAACATGCCTCTCTTTCTCCACGGGTGTGCTTTTTTGCCTGCTCACAGCTAACTCTTGCTGTGCATGAGTTCCCCTGGCAGATGGGGACCGTGTGATGTTGACCCAGGATGTGCACCATGGATGTCTGTAAAAAGAAGGCACAAGTGCCATCTCCCCCAATGGCAGGGTAGTGCTGCTTTGTCCCCAGACCAGTTATGCTGCTCAGCCTAGGACCAAACATGCCACGGAAGGCCAGTCAGTGCACCCGGTCCTGAGGGACCTGCTGAAGCCTGTAGGAGATATGATGGGTCAAGACTTCTCTCTAAGGACATGCCACACCAGTGTGACTCTTTGGTGACCTTGTTCTACCTTTGTTGCATCAGTTGCTGGATGGGGTTAGTGGGTCTGGTCCACTGCCCTGGTTGCTTAGGTGTGGTGAGCTGGAGGGCCGTCTGAGCTGGTTATTCTTTTTCTTTCTTTTCTTTTTGAGCCAGAGTCTCACTCTGTTGCCCAGGCTAAAGTGTAGCAGCATGATCATGACTTACCTTAGTCTTGACCTCCTGGGCTCAGAGAATCCTTCCAGAGTAGCTGGTACTACAAGCACATGCCACCGTGCCTGGCTAATTTTTTTTTTATTTTTTATTTTATTTCTTATTGTAGAGACAGGTTCTTACTATGTTGCCCAGGCTGATCTCGAACTCCTAGGCTCAAACAGTCCTCACACCTCAGACTCTCAACGTGTTGGGATTATAGATGTGAACCACCTCGCCTAGCCTTAGCTGGTTGAGGTGGGTGAAACAGTCCTGGCAGAGCAGGAAATGGAGAGGTGGTGGGTGGGGCAGGAGGGGGTGTGGCACTTGTCTCAAGAAGAAAGATGGGCCATGGCTGTGTCAGAAGCAACCTGGCTTATTGAAAGTGGAACCACAAGGCACAAGAGGATGAGCCCTTCATGCTGTGATCAGTTTATGGCATGGCCTGTGTCCCTTGCCGGACCAATGGGGCTTTCTTCCTTCTGCTCTTGCTCATGGGGTGGGTCTGTTTTGGGGGCTGAGCTGAGTCACACTTGCAGCATCTCCTGAGTTCTGCATAGCTCTGACACCCATTCAAGAGCACCTACTGTGTGCTGATCATTGAGTAGGACAGACATGAGCCTGGTCTATGGATCATGGGGGGAGGGGCTGGGGTCACACAGACTTACTCTGGGGAGGGACAGAGGACTTGGGTGGTAGCAGTTGGGATGGGAGGGGAATAATCTGTTTCTGGGCTGAGTTCCCCAGAAATCATCCCAGATAATGAAGTTACAGCAGTAAAGCCCTAGAGATTCCGGCAGCTTCTGTGAGGCCACCTGAGTTTTTGGGTCCTGCAGGTACCTCCCAAGGCAGTGAGCCTTGTTGTACTATAATGCAGGACGTACCATAGCTGGTATCGTGCTATAATAGATATCTCTTCTAGCTGTATCGTGTTCCCATGAACTCATGTGACCTGGTCCTCAGTCTGAACTAGCCCTCTGGTACAACTTAGGCCCCATCTCATTGTCTCCATGGCACTCATCATGATCTGAAATGTAAGTTCATTCATTCATCGCTTGTTTCTCACCTGTTTGCTCCCACTAGGATGGAAGCACAATGAGGGCATGGATCTTGCCCATCAGTGCTGTGTCTTCTGTGCCCAGGATAGGGACTCAAGAGGTGCTTGCTCAATAACTGAATGAATGAATGCAATGCAAATTGGATTTTTACAAGAGTGAAGTAGGTGAATTAGGTGCTACTGTTATCCCGTGTTCTAGAGGAGGAAAACACAGCTTGATGAGGTGAAGTGATGGGCTCATATTACTCAGCTGATAGGTGCCAGGGTTAGGATTGGAAACCCCCCCACAGGTCAGATGGGTATGGGCATTACCTGGTTGCAGTGCATGTTGGTATACCCTGGCACACGTATGTGCCGTGTGCGGGCAGCAGTCATTTTATTGCACGTGGCATGTCGAGATGGAAAGGCTTTGCAGGAATTTTGCTTTATAGGCACATAAAGGCCTTTATTACCCATAATGTGGATGTGGGTCCAAAGAGGATTTGATTCTGCTTTCTACCAAGGGTTGTTGGAGGCCTCTGTGGAGGCCGGAGTGCCTGGCCCTGCTCTGAAGAGACTGGACCCCAGGGAGGAGAAACAGGCTATGATCAGGGTCTGGGACAGCTTGGGATGGGGCAGGATGAGATGACAGCATCCCGGGGGTGAAATGCAGGTTTAAGCGGCCTCAGTGGGAAATGTGACGTTATGTAGCTCATTAAACCCCACAGAAGCAGGGAGCAGAGCTGCTTCCAATTATCAGGATGAAATTAATGGAATAGAATTTCTAGCCAGGCTGTCCAATGGTGGAGCAGGCAGGGCTTTTCCTACATGGTCAGGATTGACCAGGAGGTGTTTGGGGGGGGGGGCAGTTCCATTGCAAGGAAGGAAGGAAGCGCTAACTGGGGCTGGGGGAGGGGTCCTTGCTAATCCTCATAGATTTCCCTTCTTGACCCAGAAGAAGAAGGGAAATGGGGCTGAGGAGGATAACTGGACAAGGCTTGGTTTTAGAGACCTGAGGTAGGAGGAGATCCCTCTGGAGCCCTGGCCTCTTCTGGAGCCCTGGCCTTCTCTAGAGCCAAAGGAGACATTGGATTTGGCCTCCTGCAAAGGGCAATGCAAGACCCTCAAGTTCCTTGAGGCTGCCAGTGGACTTCAGACCAGGGGTCAGCTGACATGGAACTTGAGGGGCTCCCTTTTGAGCATTTGCCTGGAAACCTTGCCCTCAGGTGACTTTGTGAAACTCAGGCGCCATGTTTGTGAATGGACAGCCCAATTTGGCCTGACTCCTGTTTTGCCATAGGTCCTGAAGTCAGGCATGGGGTACCTTGGGCAGATCATAGTGATCATTCGACTAACCATTCACTGCTACAACTCCTGATAAAGGGGGTGGCAGAGGCCTGGAGCTGAGTCCCGGCCCCTGTGTGGATCAGAGCCTGTTGCTTACATGTAGTAGCAGGTCTAGTTCATGTCTGCCTTCCTCCCAGCCCAAGCTGCACTGTAGGTCTCTCACATTGAAACTCATTGCTCACATGCTGCCTGGTGCCATCTTCCACCACCCAGAACTCAAGAGAGTGGATAATTTGGCCAGGCAGACAGTCTGCTGTCAGGTAATTTCACCTGGCTGCCTCTCAGGTTAGGATAGTAAATCCTCAGTACATGTTAATTATTGGTAACAATCTAAGAGACTGATACTATATCGTCTCTATCTTATTGATAAAGGAACTCAGGCTCAGAGAGGTGAGGTAACTTGCCCGAAGACACACAGCCAGAAGGGGATAGACTAGAACTTGGGCAGTGTGACACATCCACTGAACCAGTGCTCTGAGGCACTATGTTCTATTGCCTTCTTGGATAAGTGAAGCAGCCTTTCTTCCAGGACTCTTAAGCCTTCCCTGCAGCATATCTGGACTTCTCACATTCTTTGGAGGTAGGGAGGGTAGCCTCGCTTGGGTGCTGAGGAAACTAAAAGGTTGAGTGGCTTGTAGCTGCACACTGTGTAGTAATTGGCACTTGACTGTGAAACATGGTGCCAGGATGATGGGTGTGTTTTGGTTGAAGTCCTTGGATACTAGTGGTTTATCACAGGAGCTTTTCCTGAGTTCTTTTGGTCTCAGGGAGCTGGTTGTCCAGTGCCTGGAACCCAAGAAAGCATTAGTGTTTCCCTGGACTCACAGCTCCCTTGGTGGGGACTTTATTTTCTGGGGGGTCTGCCCTCATGGGTGGACCACCAAGGGTTGGGTGACAGGGTCTCATGGGTCGGTGCTTACAGCCCTGGACAGAGCAAGCTGTGGGATGCTCATGGCTCCATCAGCCAAGAGGGTTTCATTGGATTGTTGTGTTATATTTATTCCCACTAATCTACTCCTCTTGCCTGTTTACACAACACGGAGATCTAATAAAATGTATTTGATGTCAGCGCAAATGAGGAACTTTTTTTGGAAAGAAGGAGTAAAGGAAAGAGAGCTTGGAATACCTAGCTAATCTGAGATGCTCTCTCTGCTCTGAGGCCCTGCCTTTGAAAGCTTCGTCTCTCCTCCCAGCCTCTGTAAAATCCAGATGAGACTCGTTGACATTAAGCAAATACTGGTGTGGGGCTTGCACATGCGCCTGTTGAGAGCAGGATTCTTCCCATCCGTGGATGTGGGCATGGTGGCTCTTCCATCTAAGGATCCCTGTGGAAAAGCGGCCGATTTCATCACTTACGTGCCAGGACCTTGGATGCTGAGGCAGGGGAATGCTGCAATCTAAACATTTACATTCTAAAAAATGGGAAATCATCCGCCTAGATATAAATTAGCCAGGGCCTGACGGGTTTATTACATCCTGGAATGCTTTCATGAGGCTCTCAGAGGGGTCTATGGTGCAGGCCCAGGTCTCCAGCTGGAATTGCCTGTGGCATGCTCCTGGGGGGAACACAGGCAGGGAGTTGACTCTTCCTCAAATTCCCAAAGGCCCAGAATGGATTGGTATGTGAAATGGAAACAGGGATACACAACACGGCACCCTTGAACAGCAAGGCACCCTGAACAATGAGCTTCTTGAAGCTGATGGGAAGAGGTGGGTCAGGGCAGGGACGTGGGAGGAGCCAGATGTGGAGGCCCAATCAGAGGCTGTGGATGGAAGGTGGAACAGATAAATCCACTCTGGGATTGCACAACACAGCATGTATGATATGACTCGTTGAGTGGGAAGAGGGCAGAGGAGTGTAGCAAGAAAGGGAAGACTCGCACATCCTCCGGGGGAGTTTTCAGACAAGTCTTGGTGTGAGCCCCCAGGGGACAGATTTGAACTCAACTGGGATGGTGGCTAGCTTGGCTACCCTAGAGTGGACTGAGCAACCCTCCTTCCAAGATCCCTAGGGTGGGGCTGATGTTTCTAGGAAAGCTGTGTCCCATGCTCAGGGAGTTTGAGGCAGAAAAAACACAATCGTAAACATACACACCTAATTGTAACAAGTTGTGAACTTATTTCTTTTCCTCCCTTTGCTGTATATCATATGCACCCATGATTTTGTGCAGGTATACATAGGCGGGTGTAGAAAAGATACTGACTACAAGATTTTGGAGGGATTGGACTTAATGCTAATGATGTGTGATCTGTGACATAAGCTCTTTTTTCCTCGTTTGGAAGAAGAACCCTGCTTTGTACAAGGGTTCTTATTTTGGGGTGTTCAAACTAGCCTGCATTAGAATCACCTGCAGGGCTTGTTAAGACAACCTGGTGATCTCCACCCCCTTGGAGTTTCTGCTTTATTAGGTCTGGGGTGGGTCCCGAAAATTTGCATTTCTGACGAGTTCCCGGGTGACACTGTGGCTGTGGTCCAGGGACCCTACTTTGAGGATCACTGGTGGACAGGGGATCCTTTCCAAAATTTTCTTGGGTCTGAGAACTTATTGTTTATGCCTTTCATGGAATGAAAGAGTATTCGCGGGTATCCATGGAACCACTTCCTTGTTTTGAGAGGGAAGCCAGAGCCTCCTATAAGATGGGCAGAGCCAGCCTGCTGCCACACAGAATGGCGTCTGGCTTTGTGGGTTGACAGATTCATTCAGCAAGCATCCACCAGCATCACTCTGTGCCCTGCCCTGGGCATGACGTGTCTTCAACATCAGAAAAGACTCCTGTGCAGAATGGTTCAAGCACCAGTGAATCTAATAAATGATGGGGTGCACTTCATTGTGCCCAGCTGGACTGTCCTGTCATGATGCAGGACTTGGTATGGGGATGCTGGCCATCCTCTGTGCCCTTTCCATGGCTCTGGCCCCTGGCTCCACTTGGGTCCCCAGGAGCATCTCTGGGCTCCTCTACAAAGCCAGATGTTTCCTCTAAAGGCTGTGGGTCCCAGCAGTCTCCCCAACCTGAGTGTCTTGGCCACTGGCCCTCAGCCCTGCACACTGCAGACAAGTCCGGCTGCTTTCAAACCCCTGCTTTTGACAACACACTGTGTGTAATAGTGTCTGTTTTGCATCCACTTGCCGTCATTTTCACTGAAGAGTAAACGTAAAGCTGGGCTCTGAGAATCTGTGGGTGGTTCTTCCGCCTTGAAAATAGGCCAATCCCAGAGCTTGGAGGGGAACAGAGAGGAGGCCTACTTGGAGTATAGCTGAAGGGATGCCAGAAGGTGAGTCAGGCTACCTGGGCTCCTGTGAAGTGACTCAGGCAGCTTCCTTCTCCCTGGTCTCAGTTTCCTCCTCTGTCACATGAGATGTGATGACACCTGTCCTTCTCACCACCTCTCACGAGAGGGAGGCTCCAGTGGGACATGCACTCAGTTTCTCCCTAAACATGTGTTAGTTGCTGAGGGTATCTGGGATGCTGGAACACCCGTGAAAGCTGTGCTGAAGTGAGCAGGTGGCCCTGAGGTTTGGGGGTGAGAGTATGGAAGCCTCACAGGGAGGGCTAGCTCTGAAGTACAACATGGGTGTGAGAGGCAGAGAACCTAGGTTCAGATCTGCAAACTCGGTAACCCTAGGCAGTAGGCCACATTCTTAACCTCGTTGAGCAGAGCCTCACCTGGAGAAAGATAAACAAAAGTATCTAGCTCCTGGGGTGATGCCATGCTCACCAGGTACCTACTGTGAGCCAGGCCTCATATTCAGAGTTCAGTATGTGGTGAGGATGATGACAGGGCTTACTGGGGCTGTTTCAGGTAACAGCCACAGGAGGGGATGCCTTTGGAGGAGGGACCTGAACTTCTGCCCTCCCAACCACGCCATGCTTCCTCCTCAAAACTGGCTGGCCCCGTGGTTATGGGGTAGAGGCAAGTAAAAATCCAAGGAATGTTTATTAGGCTGAGGCTGTGAGAAGGGCAGTTTGGCTCTTCTGGTGCCCGAGTAGTTTTTAATTTAATTTTTATTTTTATCAAAGGAATATATATTCGCAGCCGAGCAGAAATAAGCTTATAATGAAAAGCAGCAACCCACTGTGCCCACGCCTCTCCCGGCCTGGTTTCTGCTTTCTAGAAAGAACTTTTTAAGTTCTTTAGTGGTTTTCTTTTCTTTTTTTTTCTTTCTTTCAACTTGCCATATTTCTAAAAATTATTGCTTCTATCACTTTCTTCTTGATTTTCTGTTTTAGTTATTATCTATTGACTTTCAATTATGGATGATGGGGAGTATGTTTATTAGGCCAGTTCTTTCCTGATCAAGTAGACACCCGTACATTCCCCCTTCCCAATCCAAACCCAGCAGCATCCAGGCCATTACTATACCCACAGTGTAGCTGTGCGGTATACTAGAGTCCCATTTTTTCCCCCCATAGACTTTTTGTTTTCCTTGGAATTAGGTACATAGTATCTGACTTGCTTTTTCATTTGCTTAGTTTCCTGTTACTTATTTATCCCCCAATTTGGGCCAACCTGAAACTCTTTTCTGAAGGTGCTCAAACGTATCAGGTAATTGTTTCCTTTCTCCTCCAGTTGAGAGGTTGCTCTCCAGGCACAACTGCTCACCTGAGTCCTCCCCTCACCATCATCTGGGGAATTCGGTGCAATCACCTGGTTCTGAATTCCGTGCCTTTCTCTTGCTCCGTTTATTTTTTACTTTCAAGGAGCATATCCTCCAGTATCTTTCAAAGAAAGGCATATGGGAGGCAACATTTTTGAGATCCTGCATGTGTGAAAATCTTTGTTTTATTTTTTAGTATTTAGGCTAGATATAAAATTCTGTGTTGAAATCGCTTTCCCCTAGACATGTGTTTTCTTGCCTCCTGTTTTGCTGTTGATATGTCAGATGCTGTTCTGGGTGCAAACCCTTGGAATGTGACCATTTCTGCATTGCCCTATCCCAAAGCTTTTATCACCAGGGTATTGATATGTCACATTTCTGTCATTCGATGAGTTTTTTTTTAAAAACCTTTGTTTTGGGCACTTGGTGTGAATACTTTTAAAATCTCTGAACTTTGGTTAGGCACGGTGGCTTAAGCCTATAATCCCAGCACTTTGGGAGGCTGAGGTGAGAGGATTGCCTGAGCCCATGGGTTCGAGTATAGCCTGGGCAACTTGGCGAGATCTCATCTCTACAATAAATAAATAAAAAATTAGCCAGATGTGGTAGTACATGCCTGTGTTTCTGCCTACTTGGAAGGCTGAGGTGGAAGGATCACAGGAGCCTAGCAGGTTGACGCTGGGTTGGCCATGAGCGTGCCATTGCACTCTAGCCTGGGCAACAGAGTGAGACACCAACTCAAAAAAAAAAAAAAAAAAAAAATCTCTGAATTTCAATTCTAGGGATTTGACTTATTTATTTGATAAAATTTCCCTTCACTCTCTGTTTTCTCTTCTTCTGGAATTCTTCTTTTTTAAAAAATATAATGAGCTTCCAAATGGATTCTCCAAGTAACCTATTCTCTTAATTTTCATCTTTTTGTTGTTTTCCTTTTTATACGAGCAGTTCTCAAATCTTTTGTTTCAGGTTCCCTTTTGTCTCAGGACTTCTTTATATGCTTAAAAATCATCCAGAATCCCAAAGAATTGTTGTTTATGTGGATTATCTCTATTAATATTTATCTTATTAAAAATTAACACTGATAAAATTTAGAAATATTTAAAATTTATTATAATAACAAATCTATTACATGTTAACGCAATAATATAATTTTATAAAAATGTAGTTATACTTCCCCAAACAAAAACACTTAGTGAAAAAATACTATATTTTTCCAACTCTTCTTAATGTGTAGTTTAATAGAAGACAGCTGTATTCTCAGCTATTTCTGCATTCAATCTATTATAGTATGTTGTTTTGACTTGAAGTATATGAAGAAAGTCTGGTTTCATTCAGATGGTAGTTGGAAAAAGTATTTTAATGAACTTTTCAGATAATTATGAATATCCTTTGATATCGCACCAGAACTCAACAACGGTAGCTTCTTATAGGTTAGTTGTAGTGTAGAATTGTACCTATGACTGCTTTGTAACATTCATTGGTCATTTGGAAAATATTCATTTGGTTCATTGAGTTATATAGATTTTTCAAATACCGATACATTTCTTGGTATAATATCAAACAATCAGATTTGTTAATATCACCACTGATCTCAACTGGAAAGTACACATTCAAAAGCTCTCAAGTTCATTGTGGTAGATACATTTTTCAAAACTTTATTTTGCTTGAAAGCTTAAATTTTATCATTAGTAACAAATACTGCCAGTTATTTTCCTTGAATTGATAGGCTCATGCTGTTCATTTTTCTAGGAAATATATGCTAAATAACCAAGTTTGAATAACCATGATTTGACTGTCAGTTGTTTTTTTCCAGTAACTATAGTGCTTCATGATAAAAGTGGCTGGTTTATCTTGTAACTCGATCAAGTGCAGAAGTGCTTTTCTTTGAGACAGCCATCAATCATACTTTAGTTTGTCCCAGAAGTGCTTTATATTAATATGTATTTCCTATTTTGACACATAAAATGGTAAAGAGATGTGTACTCAAAGTTTGAGGTTTACTAGAATTAATAACTTTTTGCTGCCTCATCAAGTACATCATTAAGTGAGACTACATTTATTTTTACTGTGAGTGTGTGGTAGTGAAGAATAAAATGACCACTAGTGCAGCTTGCTGCCACTGTCTTGATGTCTGTTAAAGCATCAGCAGTTTTACCTACAATTGCTCTTGTATCATCAATGCAAACATCAATGCAGGAACAAAGGCAAAAATGGTTTAGTGTTATCATGAATATAAGCTTAACTTTGTGGGCCTCCTGAAGGGGTTTCAGGGACCTTTTGGAGCCTGAGGACTACACTTTGAGAACTGCTGTTCTAGACTATGTTTCTGAGTTTATCTTACAAACACCTATTGAACTTTTTTGCTTCTGTTTTTATATTGTTAAATTTTTTGAGTTTTTTTTTCTTTGTTCTTTGTAGCTTTCAGTTCTCATTTTATATATGCTTAACAGTCTCTTATTTCTCTGAAGATATTAATTTTTTTCTGGAGTTTTCCTTTGTTTTATGTATTGTGTCTTTTCTTGAGTTCTTTTATTTCTTCTTGGTTTTAGTCCTGTTGATATACGTCGGAGGCTCTTCTCGTTATCTGGTGATCCTTGGTTTGTAATTTTTTTTTTGTTGTTGTTTGTTTGTTTTTGAGTTGGAGTCTCACTCTGTTGCCCAGACTGGAGTGCAGTGGCTGCTCCCGGCCACCGCAGCCTCGACCTGCTGGGCTCCAGTGATCCTTCTGCCTCAGCCTTCCGAGTAGCCGGAATTACAGGCATGCGCTACCACCACCCGCTGATTTTTTGATTGATTGTAGAGATGAGGTCTCGCTGCCCAGGCAGGTCTCGAACCCGCGGGCTCAGGCAATCCACTCACCTCAGCCTCCCAAAGGCATGGGATTACAGGCTGAGCCACCAAGCCTGGCTTGGTTTGTATTTGAGATGAGGCACCAAAATGCTGGTTGGAAGCTCTCTAGGCATGGGTAGAGCCTGTTGACTCATGGGCTTCACTATAATTTGATTGGCTAGGAAACCACCTCTTTTGATGAGGATCACTCAGGTGATGGTATCTTTAGAAGTTTTTCATAGACTGGTTAGTTTCAAATAGGAATAACCCAGTCTTTTGCACAACACATATTACTCTTAGGGCCCAAAGGAGAAAAAGAACTTGGAGGATCTTACCATTCAGTATTCAGAATGGTGTCTCACCATATTCCTTGGTTTTGTTTTGTGTCCCTGGATCCAGATGATCAATTTACTGTCTCCTGAAGGTATGGAAGGGAAATAGTTACTTGGTTGACAGAGAAGAGAGAAAGTACCTGGGTGTGTGTGTGTGTGTGTGTGTGTGTGTGTGTGTGTGTGTGTGTGTGTGTGTGTATGTATGTGTGGGGGTTAACTACTTCTCTGAAAGACTTTTTAAACCAGTCTGTCTATTTTCTGTTCCATCCACACCCCTGCCTTCAGAAGCACCTGTTGCTTCCAATTCTGTCGCCTTTCTGAGATTCGTCCACACACAGCGGCTTGCTTCTCGGAGGCTGGCCCAGTGAAAGCTTAGCAGGCACAGAACACTGGAACTTAAGTCAGTATCACTCATCCATTTACATAATAGCTTTCAAAACAGTGTTGACATCTCTCCTCTACTATTGTCTTCCTTTCTCTTGGTCCTTCTGGACTTAGGCAATACAAAAAGTTCTTTACTTTGTGCTAGCAGTGTGGGGGATACTCAAGATGGCTCCAATGACCTTATTTTCCTGGCACTTATATAATTCCCCCTGCCTTGCGTATGGTCAGGACCTGTGACTTCTTTCTAACCAGCAGAATATGGCAAAGGTGACAGGATGTTACTTCCATGATACGTTCCATAAGATTGTAACATCAGCCTTGCTAGGAGGCCCCTCCCTTGCTGGCTTTGATGAAGCAAGCAGTGATGTGGGAGGCTCACATGGAAGGAGCTGCAGGCAGTCTCCATGACACCCCACTGGGAACAGAGGGTGGCCCTAGCTGGAAGCCAGCAAGAAAACTCAGTCCAGCAGGCTGCAAGAAATGGAGTTATGCCAACAACTTCAGGAGACTGATAGAGCTCAGTCCTTCCCCATTTTGGGCCTTGAGATGAGACTGCAGCCTCGCTACATCTTTTCCTGTAGGTTTCAGATGAGACCCTGAAGTAGAAGACCCAGGAACCCAGATTCTGACCCCTAGAACCATGAGATAGAAATGAGTATTGTTGTAAGCTGCTCTGGTTGTGACGACACTGTTATGCACCAAAAGATAACTAATATGGGCATCTGATGTCTGTGTTGAATGGGATGTTTAGCTCTGGCACTTTGTCCTATTGGGCTGGTCACCACGTGTGGTGGAGTATCCAGCCCCAGTGAAACAGTCAGCAGAGCTCCTGGTTAGGATCTTGTTGTCTCAAAACTCCACTTACTTTTCTTCCTGGTGGTTACAGAAATCAGAATACTGGACAAGAGGGCCCTTCTGGGTTCAGTGAGGGACTCTTCCTCATGATGGGCCATTCTTCCTGCATGGTGGGGTTGCTGAGGTCTGGAAACCTTTGTGCCTCACCCATGGACTAGGTATGCCTGTAGGGGGTCTGCAGCCCAGCTGTCATCTGCTGGGTGGGTTCAGGGATGCTGTGCAAAATGTAATTTGAAACACCAGAATTGAAACTCCAATTGTAGATATGAAGGGATTATGGGACGAAAGAAGGGCTATTTCCAGGAATGTAGACTGGGGCTGCAGGAAGCAGCATGGTGCCGTGGTACATGCGCTAGGCCAGGAGCCTGGAACTGGACACTCATCTTGGCTTTGTACTCACCAGCTGGATCACCTTGTGCAGGTGATTTAACCATTTGGCTCCCAGTTTCCTTACCTTTCAATCCTTACCCAACAGTTAGTGAGCACCTGATGTGTGCCAGGCTTATACTAGGTGCCGGGGCTATAGAGATGAAACACGATGCGGTTTTAGCTCTCAAGAGGCTTGGTTTGAGGTAGAGATGGAGGGTCAAGAAAACCAACAAATTCAGGACAGCAGAACTTGTCAACTGGGACCTGCAGAAACATTTGTTTGGTTCATCCTATGTTTTAAATAATTGTCGCTGATATTTTGAAATTTGGGAGTTTTTTTAAGCTAAAAATTTGGATTTCTGACTTTGCTAGAGAAATAAGATTTGGCAATAGTCACCAGGAGCTACCCTCTTTAAATGGGCTCGGACATGTCTCCATTAAGAGGAAGAATAAGGGAAAGGCTAAGTGAACTGTGTGTTTTAAGAAAATGAGCCATTGAATGTGTAGGAACCATCTTCTCCTGTGTTGGTGTTGAGAGGTGCCCTGGGTTGGCCTCACTTCTCTGTGTCACAGCTGGACCCAGGAGCTTCTGAGTGTGTGGCCCTTGCTGCTCAGGATGAAAATGTTGAATGGGGGCCATGGGATCCAGAGGATGAAGGGTGTGTTATACGTCCTGGGTCATAAGCATCCCAGTTTCCTCATCATTCGTTCACTCACCTACCCAACAATTAATAAGTGTCTGATGTGTGTCATGCCCTGTGCTACGTGCTGGGACTACAGAGATACACTCAAGGTGGTTTGGGGGTTGTTATAAAGAGCAGAGGGGCCAGCTCCCATCTGTGGGAGTCCCTGAAGGACTTGCAGCAGGCAGACTACTCACCAGTCAGAGTTTTGAGGGTCACTCACTGTGCTGGGGAATCGTTCTGCACCACAAGGCTCATCCTGCACATAGCTCCTTGAGTACTGGAATTATGTTTGAGTGTGACCAGAATATGGTTATGGAAATGACTATTGGGTCCAGGTGGCATGAGTCTTGCTTACCCAAGCACCAGGTACCCCTGGGGTTTGCGACCCTCTCCTTCCTCTGCCACCACTGCTGCCACCATCTTGTAGCTGCGGGGTCTTGTCATCCTGTGGGGACTGCCTCTTCGTGGAGGGTCCTGTCAAAGGAGGCTTTTAGAAATGGCATCCTGGTGGGCTTGTGCTAGGAGCGCCCCCACTCTGGCCCTGCCTGAGGCGGTTCTAGGGAGGGCTGGGGAGTAGGGCCACTTATCTCACACCATTAGGCTTATGGCAGTGCTGCTAGCAGACAAAGGCTAGAAGGGGATTAGTGGTAATTACCAGGCCTGCTCTTTATTCCCAAGGTTTAATGGGCCCAGCCACTGTAATTGTACCTGCTGGTACTGGGCTGTTCCCTCCCATCCGAAGGCTAGGCCCCGGGCTGCGGTGCGGTGTGGGAGGGCAGGACCTGTTGCTTGTCCACCTGCCACCTATGGCGGCAATCAGCATGTCCAGTGGTCTTAGAAGACTTCAGTGTGTTATGGCAGGCTGGCAAGGACTGATAGCAGGACTCGCCATGGACAAAATGGGAGCCTATTGTGTGTCAAAGATCTTCTGGTGGGGACACAGTGGTCTCCCCACCTTGTGGGTACCTGAGGTCTATCTTTGTGGCTGGTAGGGTTTGTGAGTCTGTCTGGAAAGGCTGAGCATTCTAGGGGAAGGGCGTTAGGAGATCTTTCCTAGCCTTGTGAGGTGGGACCTGTCTTAGGGATGAAGGGCAGATGGGGCTTTGGCTCTGGGTGGCTTTGCATGAAGGGAGAAGTACCAGCCTGTGCACCTGGGCACTCTAGAGGGGTATGGGGCCCAGACAGCCCTGACTCAGGCTGTGGGCACAGGCTGGAGGGCCCCAGGATTCCTGCTGAGGGAGCTCACCCCAAAGCCACAGAGGAACTGCCCTCTTTACCAGGGAATCCCCACTCGGTCCCTCTCCCTCTGAGGAACCTTCACATCAACAAGGCTCACGGAGAGTTCAGAGGGTATTTTGAAATCCAAAGCATGCATCCTTTTAATCCTTTCAGGGAACCTGTAAAGTGATATTGATGGTGATGTTTTTATTTCTTAGAATTATTTTCCAGTCATTCACGTGAACTCAGAGCACCATATCGGTTTTCCACCTTAAGTAAGAGGATTAAAAACGTTGCATAATGCAGGGCCTGAGTTAAGTACACTGGCCCCAGCACCTTGTCACATCGTGTAATTGGGAGTAATTGCCAGTGTGGGGTTTGAGAAAGGCACCTGATCAGGTGGTGGGGGTGGTAAGGTCTTGCTTGAGCCCTTGTTACCTGGGGAAGGCAGATTTAGGTGAGTGGAGAGACGGAAGTGTTCACTGTCCCATACGTGGACTTGAGCATCCTCACCTGGGTGTCATTGGAGGGGAATGTGGGACTGCTTTGAAAGTGCTGCAGGTATGGGGGAGGGAGTTGGAGGCAAAGCTGTCTCTCTGGGGGCAGCAAGGCCTATTGTACTCTGTGACTGCCTCCTCTTCACTCTGGGGACAGGAATGTGCCGGAACCTGTAGTGTCTGACCCAAGACCCCCAGTCTCTCCAAGTTACCTCCTGCAAGAGTGTTGGTCAGACAAGATGGAGGCTATCTCCCTGGGGGATTAGAACTGTAGGCTGGAGTGGAGGGCTCATCTTCCAGGGGGTGTGGCTTTTCCAACATAACATTTTCCAATTTCAAACCCAACTGTGCTCCAGATCTTGTGCAACACAGCAGCCTTGCCACAGTTGTACAAATATCCTTTGGAGCCAGAGCCACACCTGTCAATGGTGGCCTGTGGTAGAGGAGGGAGGCCCCTGGTTTTCCAAGAAGTAACTGAGTCAGTCATGTGGAAGTGAAGATGTGTTTAGAGCGACCTGCTCTGGTTGGCATAGTTGCAGTCATCAAACAAGCTTCTCCTCTCCTGTGTCACCTGCTTTCCCCAGGTTCTGATGCTTCCTTCCTGGGGTGGGGGGTTTGAAGCGGGAAAGCAGGAAGGAATGCGGCTCTTCCTCAAACTCCATGACTGAGTGGTTTGTGGCAACTCTCTGGGAAGCAGGAGGATCAGGAGAGGAAATAGGGAGATGAAGCCCAGTGATGAGCAGTGTGAAGTTTCCCAGGATTCTTTGTGCTCCCGCCAGTGGGATAGGATGCCATAGGGTGTCTTGACTCCCTCTCCTCAAACTGTTTTCAGTCCTGGCCTGTCTCCCATTGTCACCCCTGTCCCTATGCAAGGGGAGAAAAGATCGGGGCCCCATTGCAGCCAGGATTCCTCTGTTGACCCTAGACTCAGTTGAGGATCCTGGGCTCATGGGTCCCAGATGGATGTCCCAGGAAGTCCAACATGAGGGTGGGCTGGCCAGAGGTCAAAGACCACTCACAGTCTTCCTATCTGAGTCCATTGCTGAGGACAGGCTAAAATAGAGTGCGTGTAGGGAGGGTGGGTGGGTGGGATTTGGGTTTCCCTATCTATTTGCTGGTGCCAGCCACATTTCTGGATGCTGTGATTATGTTTTCTTTTCTGGGACCAAGAGGGTTAGGGAAGAAAGGAGGAGACCCTTGATTTCTAAGGCTCTGAGTTAGGTAACTCTCAGCTGGATTCTGAAGGCTTCCACCTTCTTCTTGGCAACCTCTTTTGTGTCTCATCTCCCAAGTCAAAAGACTTCTTGGGAATGAAATTTTGTCACGTGTGAGCTTGGAATTTCCTAAAGAAGAACATTTCAGAACTTATTTTTGGTGATGGATACTTTTTGACAATTAGATTCATATTAGAAATCTAATTAGAAATTTTTTCCTTTTAAAATTTGAGATTCTGCATAGGAAAGATGTTTTGGTCTGGGAAGGGGAACAGAGCCTTGCCCTCTACTATTTCTGTTTCCTTTAGCGGCTCATGAGATACCACCATGCAGTGCTAGGACTCCTTGGAAAATAAACCACCTTCCTACACCAGGTCCTGTCAGAGTGAAAGTATGAAGATTAAGATCATGGATTCCAAAGTTAGACTGCCTGGGTTCAATTCCATGTCTACCACTCACTAGCTATTGACTTTGGGCATATTTCTCACCCTCTGTCTCCTTTTGCTCATCTGTGAAATGGGCATAATAAGAATGACTACCTCCCAGGTTTGTTATTAATAGGATTAAATTAGTGTTTAAAATAATGACTAGCACACCCACTAAAAAATGTTAGTAGTTATTAACCGGGAATTTCCGTGCCTTCAGAAGTCTCTAGCATCCAAATAATTCACTCTAATGGTAAGAACTGAAGCCATGATAGATTTGGGAGAGAGATTTTAAGGTGGAGAGAGGACCTTCCTTCAGACTTTCAGGGTTACCTCTAGGTCAGAGTAGCCCTGGTCTTGTGGGTAGTGACCTTGTTTAGGAGTGAGTCACAGTGAGGACATACCTTCTTCCCCAGCTCTGTCCTAGCATTGAAGTTGAGCAGGATTAATCAGGGTGTTGAGTTGTGTCATTCTCCTGCCTCCGCCTGGGGCGGGAGGCTTGACTAGCTTTCAGTCTGGGCTGTGGCACAGATCTGGTGAGAAGAGGAGGTGGTGGCCCAGCCAGGAGACCTGTGTAGAGTAGGTGTAGATTGACTGGCCATGGGGACAGATTTGAGAACCCTTCCTATGGAGAGGACTCTGGCCCCTTGCTCCTTCTCCCTTTTCAGCAGAAGCAACTGAACAGTTATGATAAGAGGCACCCCCTTGTTGTTTAGGCCCTCCTCATATTGGCTCTCAGAGCTACCCAGGGCAGCTCCTTTTATCCCATCAAACAGATGGGATAGGCAAGACCTAGCAAGTTGAAGCTGCTTGTGTGGCTGAGTCCTGGTCAAAAACCTATGGTCTCTTGACCATGCTCTAATATCTAGGCAGTCAGCATATCTTCCTCAGATTGGCCTCAGAGGGAGTCCTGGGACACAGGCACAACCCGAGAGAGTGTTCTATTTGCTTCCTTCCTGATGGAAAGACCCCTATCTGTCCCCACTGGACTGGGAGCTTCTCTGGTTCCAAGTCTGCTGCTTAGTAAGTACTCAGGAGAAGGCTGTTGAATAGGTGAACAATGTTTGGAGGTATTTCTCAAACATGACTAAACTTCCCAGTGTATGCAGAACTTGAATCATGACCTATGTTGCATAACCGGTAGAGCTGTATGTTCTGCTGCAGTGTAAAATGACTGAATTTCTACCAGGGTAGAAAATACAGTCAACAAAGTACAGCCAACTGAGACATGCTATGGTGGGACCTACCACTGCTATGTCCAATTCATCTATACCTGCCTGAAAAACCTTGCCAACCTCACCCAGGTAGATCATCACCTTATTTTTCTTGGTTGTTCCATCCCAGGGAGGAAATTCTGACTTAGAAAATAAGACTGTCCTTCCAGAATATTCCTCACTGTCACTGCTCTCTTCCCCTGGGCATCGTTCTTGGTACTAGCCTGATATTCAAGGTGTGACAGGGCCGGGGGTGGGGGATGGAACTTCTAGATCAAAGGGTCAGTGGCCTCAGCTCTGTAGTTTTCTATATGGTCTTCCTGTGGGAGCTGCCAGGGTACCTATTCCCTGCAGTGAAAAAGCAAGCCACTTAGCTTCTTTGGGCCCTGAGCCTCTCATGCAGACCTGGGTCATAGGCCAAGGCTGTGGACTGTGGAGCTCAGAAGTCACTCCAAGCAATGCCTTTGTTCAACTGGGGGAACTTTTCAGAAGGAGGAAACCATGGGCTAACTACATTTGGTAAGCAAACTGTAGCACTTGGCGCCTGGCTGATTTTTAGACTTCGTGTCAGGACTGCAGGGGCAACACATCTCCATCAGATGCCAGTATGTGCCAGTCCCCATGCTAGATATGAGAGCTGCAGCTGGAGCACTGAGGAGGGGGTCAAGGTGTGCCTCGTCTGTTACACCTGCAGCTGCCTCTTACTGACGACATTTTCCCAGCACAGAGCCCCATGCTCTGCCAGGTCCCATCCTGCTGTCAGACTACAGTGTAGGGCTTGCGGAGCCAGCCCCCAAGGTCATGAGGACAGGGGAGACAGTTTACCACATGCTAAGCCAGTGCTCAAGGTATCAACTCATCAAAACCAGATTTGGTTTTATCTTAAAGAAATTTCTAAATTGAGCAAGATTTCAAAATAGTTATTTCACAGATATTTCAAAATTGGAAGACCCAGTGCCCTATCCTGTCAACCTATCCTGGCCTGAGCTAGGCTGGGTTGCTGTCTGGCTCCTTACCCCCATCCTTTCTCCCCAAACTCTTGCCACAGCACTGTAGGATTGGGCTTCAGGTATGAAATCTTACCTGATCTTGGGGAGGGATTGTTGGCCGTGCATAGCAGCCCAGGGCATCATCCTCTGCCCTGTTCAGCAATCTGTGGTGAAGGCTGGGGCACTGACCGTGGAGCCAAGGTTGAGCACTAGTCTCCTCTAGACTAGGTGGTCTTGGGGAAGTCCCTTTCCCTATAGGCCTTGGTCTCCCTACTTGAACAATAGTGGTGATGGTGTGTTCTACCAGAAAGTCTCTGTTGGGCAGGTGGGAGGAAGCTTGCACTGCAGATACTATTAAGCCAGACTCAGTCTCCTCACACAGTGCTGTGTTTCAGGCTCAGTCTGTGTTCCAGGCTCAGTCGCCTCAACAGCGCTGTGCCTGTTCCCATTCTTCAGCTTCTTAGGCCACTGCTCTTCCTAGATTGTATGTGGCTCACCTGGAACAAACCCAACTCCACTGGGAAGCCTGCCTTTTCTGCCTCGTCTACTCCAACACAGTGATTTTCCTTCCTTGTGATTTTCATTGACCCATTCACTGGGCACACATCTTACCTTGTGCTGTAATCTATCTGTCTTCGTGTGTGTGTGTGTGTGTGTGTGTGTGTGTGTGTGTTTCTCCACTGAAGGTGGGAGCCCAATGATTTTCCATTTTCCTCCTCATCTCTCTCCTACTTCCCTGGCTGTGGTATGTGGACATTTTTTGGAAACCACAAACATGACAAACAACTCAGCAGAATCATGGTGGCCTTTGGACTGAAGTATCCCATGCGTTATATATTTTTCCTTGAGTTCTAACAGCTTTCCTTGGGATTCAGCATTAAGTAAATTTTGGGACTCTTCATCATGCTCTGGCAATTACATGGTTTTCTCTACACCTACCTTGAGGTGTCCTGGGACTAGTGAAGGGCAGGAATGGGGACAGGAGCCATGGTGGCCCACTGCAGGTTTGGGGTGGCTCTGGAGAGATGGGGCAGCTCAGTCAATGCTATGGTTTTAGCCTGCTGGCAGGCCTACATATTCACAGATTGTGGGGATGTGACCTCTTTCTTTTCATGCTGGCTATGGGCCCTGGAAAGTCACTGCCTGCCATTTCTGTTGGGCGGGCGGGAGGAAGCGTGCACTGCAGATACTGTGAAGTCTGCAGGTTTCACTCAGTTGGATTTGTCATCTGGCAAGCAGTCAAGTATCTGCCATACCTGGCTATGTCAGCTGCAGCCTCTACGGCCAATCTGCATGATGAAGTATCCAGTCAAGTTTTGGCAATTCCAAAGGTGTGGCAATCTTGGTTCTTGCAAGGGGCCAGTGAGGAGCATTGCGACAGAGGCCCTTGTGCTAGGCCTGCAGGACGCCCCAGGAAGGAGGCGGAGGGCGGAGGGCACCCTTGACAGTTGACATCTGTGTCAACAGCACCCAGTGACACACTGGGGGAGGACGAGCCTGCTCTTGGCAGGTCAACAATGGGCTGATTGATGAAGTGAACTTTCCCTTCAAAGGCCCCACCACTGCCTGACGAGCCTGGGCTGATGGTGGTCTGCCTGCTGCCCCCTAGGGGTTCCCCTGGCAGGCTCAGAGAAGGCAACAAGGGTGGGTATTGGCTTCTGATGGGGTCATGTTCCTCTTGGAGCCTGATGCAGGGTGAGAGGCAGGCTGGCAGCTCCTTGGCATGCAGGAACAAAGGCCTGGTGGCCTGGGGATACTGAGTACTGTGTGGGTGGGAGTGGCTGAGCCTGGATGGGTGATGTGTCCATGGTGTATGAGGAGAGGAGGAATGTATATTTGTCCACCCACAAAAAGTGACCCTATTTATGGAGGATGCAAATGAAGTGTTCCTCTGAAACCTTAGTCACACTGTTCTTCTAAGCTCAGTTTAGCATTGGGGATGAAGATCTTGACGCTTCTTCTCTGTCCACCCTTCCTCCTCCATATATATATTCATGCCTGTGTGTGTGTGTGTGTGTGTGTGTGTGTGCATACACACAAAAGTTGCCTTGTCTTGTTGATAGGAGCTCAGACTACTCAAGGCCATGGTGTTGGGAACCTCTAGTTGACTCTGCCAACAGGGACTTCCTTGGCTTCATTTTTTTCTGTGCTGTATCCCCAGATGAAACGAGCCCAAACAGACCAAAATTACTCAACGGAGCCCTTAAGACAGGCCACTGCCTCTCTTAGGGTCTAAGTGTTACATCTGCTCAACAGGGGCAGTAGTGTCAGCTCAGCATGACTCTTAGGATTGTGTGGGTTCCCAGAGAACAAGAGGAAAAGATCCTTTAGGAGTTGAGTAGGAGATTAGAATAATCTTCCAAAACTCAAGTTTGTCTGGTGCAACTCATACTTGAAAGATTTCAAGACTTCGTCAATTGTGGTGTTAAGTGGATGTTCCCAGGACAGAAACTAAAATACTTATCTGAGTCCAGCCTCTACCCATGTCCATTCTTTCATACCACTCTATGCCCTTGACCCCTTGTTTTCTGCATTCCAGCTGTGCTGGCCTCCTTCTGCAATACCTGACACACAGAAGCCTCAAGGTGGGATAGAACATGGAGACTATTGGCTCCTTTTCTGGGAATGCCTTTTCTTCCACATCCCATTTCTTTTTCCTTTCCATCTAGTTAACTCCTGTCAGTCCCTTGGTTCTTAGAGCAGTTGTTCCTGTAGATATTTTCCACTTAAAACATTTTTAAAAAATACATTGTAAATATAATTGTTTTATAGACTCTTCAGATAACAGAATTGTCTCTGTGTTGTGGATCTATTTCAGTTGCTTGGTTTATGATGTCTTATTTTCTTGTGTGCCTGGTTATTTTTGACTATGTGCTGGTCATTAATGTTAAACATTATTTTAGAAATGCATTTTTTTTTAGAGGGGATTTTTTTCATTTGCTTCTGCTGACCTGTGAGGTACTAGCAGTTAATTCAAACCTGAGATTCCTTTAACTCTCAGATTATTTGTACATGAGTTGCAGGCCCACAAGAGAGATAGTTTACTTCTGGTTCACCCTCACTCTGAGAGTGAAGCTCTTCATAGGCTCATCTTACATGGATGGGACTTAGGCCTTGATTTTTGTCCCCCTTATCCTAGAAGGTCACCACTAACTTTTTATCATTTTCTTCTGGATCAGAAAATGTCCTCAGGGCAAAAGTAAGTTTGAACACTTGGCTTACTTTTTAATATTTTTACCTTTTTGTAGATGTGGGTCTGGTAATTCTTCACTGTTTTATTGGCTTTTTTATTCTTTTAAGAAGGCTAAAAAATATTGTATTCAGGGTTTTTAAGGTGTCCTCTGTAAGAGCTTGGTTCAAATTAACTAGCTCCTTCTAAGAGAACAGAAGTCTCTTAGTATAACTGTAACTTTCCTAAGGCAGCCTTCACTGACTTCCTGCATGGATCTGGGTTCCTAATTGTATCTTCTTTTGATTGTTCTTTGTAATTTGTATGATTATTTGGTTACACCCCTCTCTACCTTCATCTGTAAGTCCGTGCATGCAGGGACAGGGCCAATATCTGTTTTGGTCACCATTGTATCCCTAGCACTAGAGCAGAGCTTGACACATGGTATGTGCTCAAGGTATTTATGATTGGAATGACCTCTACTTCCTTTACTAGGCCCAGACAGTTTGTTTTGTGTGCATCTTTTTTTCTATTACTTTAAACATGCAATTCAGTTATCCTTCATTTTATATTTTAGATCCTTCAAGGACCAGGATGGCCCTAACATGCATGCAGTAGTTAAGAACATGAGCTTTAAATTCCCTGCTTCTTCCTAGCTATCTGGTCTTATTTGAGTCTCTTAACCTCTCAGAGCTTTGATTCCCTAGTCTGTAAATCAGGAAAACAGTATCATTTATTTGACTGAGTTGCCTTGAAGATTAAATGAAATGATGGTGGGTGAAATGAATTGGCACTCACCATCCATTTCACCCTTCTTATAGTAAATCTTCTTGTATACAAATGTTAAAAACTATATGTCTCAGATTTCCTATTGCAAAAGTCTATGCAAATACCAGTTAGGTGCATTTGTGCAAGATTTGGAAAGCAGAAATGAGTTGGAGACTGTCTTCCTGCTGCGCTGACAAAATGCATGGCAACAGCAAGCACAACTGTAGGGATGTTGGGTTTCCCATGTTATAATTCTGGTGTCTGGTCACTAGTTTTGTGGGTGTTAAGCAGCAGCTGTTGCAGCGGCAGTGCTTTTATATCTCTGGATTGCAGCTACAGCAGTGTGCTCTTAATGTCAGTAGTTCTAGTGACAGCTTCTTGATCCTGTACTAAATCAGGTGTGAATGAGTGTCTGGGTATGGCCCATCTTGAGGCACACTTCCACTTCATCTGTAAACTTGCGAAATTCAATAAATACATTTTCTGCTCCAAAAAATACAGTGGTGGCACAGACATAGGATAGCAAGTCTAGATATTTCTGTTCAAAGAGGGAGAGAATGGAAAGAACAAAAAGAGTCAGTGATCCCAAGCAATGCTGAAATCCAGCTGGGCAAATTGCATTTGGTTTCAAGGCTTCCTCTGTGATTCTGGGCTCTGCCATCTGGGTTCAAAGTTCCACCTTCTGAGTGATTCTCCATTTGTTATTAAAGGTAGCATGTGTTTGCAGCTGAGGAGTTTTATCAGCCTGTTTGTTGCCTGGAGAATTTTGGAGGTCCTTCAGTCTTCTTTCATTTCTTCCTCCTTTAGTAAAAACCTGTAGTGTTTCTGGTGGTATAACATTCTTAAGAGCCTTGTAGATCTCCTCCTCCATAGGTCTTTCCTAGATAATCTCATCTCTATTTTGGCTTCTGCTGAGATGACAAGGGTATATATCAATCACACATTTAATCTTTTCAAAAAGCCTTTTGTATGACTGAATACTCTCTTCTTTTGATCTTTCTAAGGTACAGTATTAGCAGTAGGTTGGCAAGACACACCCTCAGTTTCACCCCAGGACACGCTTTCTTGATAGTAATTCTCTTGATTCCTAGTGTTTTTACAATTTGGATAGGTTGACAATTTCCCCAAATCAAGCCCTGGTTCTTTATGTTTAACAACTTCTCCTGCAGTTTCTCTCTTTACTTTTGTATTTTATTATAAGCAGCAAGTATAAAACTGGTCAAACCTTTAACACTTTCCTTGGACTTCTGCTCAACTAAATACCCAAATTCATCACTTGCAGGTTTTGCTTTTACATAACTGTAGGTCAAAATTCCACTGAATTTTCTGCCACTATATAACAAGGATCCTCTTTCTTCCAGTTTTGAATGACATTTTTTCATTTCCTTGTGAGCCCTTACTAGCAGCACCTTTAACATCCATATTTCTACTAACAGTTTGTAACAATAATCGACATTCTCTAAAGTGATTTTGGTTTTCTTTACAGTGTTTCTCATTTCTTCTGAATCATTACTTAATGATGTTGTTAACATCCATATTTCTATGAATAGTTTGTTCAAGGAAATCTAGGCTTTTCTATCATGCTTCTTAAAATTCGTCTAGACTGTGAAACTGCTCAAGTACAAAGCCACTTCCACATTTCTGGATATTTGTTACAGCAGCGCCCCACTTCTGGTACCAGAATCCACATTAATTTCCTATGGCTTCTGTAACAGATTACCATAATAAAACAGTATTATCTTACAGCTTTGAAGGTCAGAAGCTCAAAATGGGTTCCACTGGGCTAAAACCAAGGTATCAGTAGGGCAGCATTCCTTTCTGGAGGTTCTAGGGGAGAAACTATTTTTTGCCTTTTCCAGATTCTAGAGGCTGTCCTTGTGCTTTGACTCATGAACTCTTTCCTCTCCAAAGTCAGTGATAACTGGTTTTGTCTTTCTCGCCTCACTCTGACACTGACTCTTCCTCATCTTCCACACTTAAGAACCCTTGTGAATATATTGGGCCTACCCAGATAATCCAGGATTATCTCTCTGCCTTAAAGTCAGCCAATTTGCCATCTTAATTTCATCTGCTACTTTAATTCTCCTTTGCTACAAAACATGACTGTTCTGAGTGTTCACAGGTTCTAGAGTTTGGGACCTGGACATCTTTGGGAGGCCATTATTCTATCTGCAAAATACCTACCTTCCAGGTCAGCTCAATGGGGTTTTGGAAGTCATTCCTGGAGGCCCACCTAGAGTCCATATTTTATTTCTTTCCATGGTTTTGTAAGCAATCAGTTTTATACATAGGTAAATTTCTTACTCTCTTAGGGCTGCCATTTCTCTACCTGAAAAATGGAGTGACAGTATCACAACTGTGAAGCAGTAAAGAACAAAGAGGATACTGATTTAGCTCCCAATCCCAGGGTAGCCATGCCATGGTGACTGAGCAGCTGCTAATCAAGAGGACTTCAAGAAGGAAGCAAGAGCAGTGAGTAGTCCTATGCATGTCTGGAGCATATGGGAAGGAAGATGAATATTGAACACTTAACTATGTGTTGGTCTTATTGAACTTCATCTATAAAGAACTATGAAGTTCTGTTCTGTGCTGTCCAATATGGTAGCCACTAGCCACATGTGGCTATTGAGCCCTTGCAAAGGGGCAAATGTGACTGAAAATCTAAATGTTCAATTTTGTTTAATTTTCATTAACGTTTATTTAAATTTAAATAGCTAATATAACTAGTTGCTACCGTATTAGCACATCTCTGATAGGTTAAGTTGTCAGAGTGATACAGTTTTTTTTTTCGGTCTGGCAAGTTGGTGAGCCAGGCCCTCAGGGATGTTGCAGTTACTGGAGCTGCACTGCCAGCCCGAGGGTCAGGTGGGGGCTGAGGACGCAATGGCATCCTGATAGAGGAATGTGGTAGTGCTCGAGAACTTGGAAATGCCAACAGCCGTGGAGCTCTCATAGTTCAGGGGTCAGCAAGCCCCAAGAAGTATTTACAGCTGTGCTAGCTTGGCGGGCAGAGAGCCAGCTCTGGAGAAGTGTTACAGCTTTGTTAGCTTGGTAAGCCAGGAAGCCAGGCCCCCAAGGAGTGTTGAAACTCTCTCAGCTCCGTAGGTCCAACTCTTCTAGTTCAGCAGTTTTGGGTTCTTGTCTAATGACCAGGAAGAATGAGAGAATGCAGACACCAGAGAGTGAGTAAGTAGGAATTTATTAGAATATAGGAAAGTTCTTGGCAGCAAAAGGAAACCCCAAAGAGAGTTGCCAGTGATGTTGCAGTCAGGAGTTTTTTTAGTCTTGAGTGTGTTGATTGGTTGGTGGTAGCACCAATCAGAGATAGGCACCATGGTGTGGGATTGAAATGCACCAATCGGGAGAAGGTTAAAAAGGGCCAATCAAGAAGAAGTGTGTGAAAGAGGCAGTCCATGAACCTGGAAATAGGTGTTCTCCCTCCAGTCCAGAAGTTTTTTTTTGTTTGTTTTTTGTTTTACCAGTACCAACCTAATTTGTCTGCTATCTGGATTCTTCCTTTCTCCTTTCTCAGTAACATGTGACAGAATTAGGACCATGATGAGGGAGAGGTTTAGAGTTGGGTAGTCCTGGCCATGTGCATGTGACTGCCTCTCCCTGATCCCAGCTCCAACCTTGAACTTTTCAGCTCCCTCTGCTGTCCGGTCATTGGCTAACAACACTCCTGTACACCTCTGTAACTACTCCACAGCTGTCCCCCTGGAGCTGGGGTATTCTGTAGTCAGGGAGCCAGTAGGAGATTAGGGTGTGTATGGGGTAGCAGGAACATCTGGACTCGACACAGCCTCTGGATGCTGGCACCTGAGACACAAGCCTGCACCTCTGGCTCATGTGGGCTGTAGCTCCTTCCTAGAACCTGGATTCCCAGGTGCCATTGCATGTCACTTGTCAGTTCAGAGCCACTGGTGTTTACCCTCCTTTTCTACTGTGCCTGTGTAATTGCTTTTCTGGGCTCCAGGCTGCTCATCTTCAAGCACTGCCTGCACCCCATGGGTGGGTTGGCAGAGCTGAGGAGCTGTGTGTGATGGGGAAGGACCTGTGGTTGGTGAGGGCAAGGATCCTGGGCAAGGGGCCAGCCAAACATTTGCCCAGGTAGAGGTTTCAAGAACATGGTTTAGGGGATGTGCCTGAATTAATCCTGTTACTGGATGGATTATCTATTCAAACTGAGAACCAGCTTCTGTGGGTCCCAAGTGAAATGCTCAGCCTGGAACCAGAATGACAGGCCCCACCCAGGGCATGTGCTGGGTATCAATGAACCTGCCACCTGTGTGGCACCTGGGCAGGCTTCTGTTCCTGCTTCAGCCACTAGTTGATCCGCTTGTTCATTTGTTCGTCAAATAGTTCCAGGTACTAGCTGGGTACCAGGCCTGGAGCTGGATGCTAGAGACTGGGAAGTGAACTACACCAGATGGAGTCTCATGGACTTCACAGTCTAGAAAGGGAGACAGAGGCAAACAGAAGACTGCAGAATGGCAAGAGAGGTAGGTACAGAGAGGTGGGATGTTCAGGGTGAAAGATTGAGATGGGCCTGGAGAGGTGGACAGGGACCAGCAAGTGTGGAGGACTCAAGGGTCCCACTAAGGCCATTTCAGAGGTGACAAAGGCCCCTGGCACAACTGGAGAGAAGAGTGATGTGATCAGATGTGAATGTGAGAGTGCAGGGTGAGACCACAGAAGAGACAGGCTGTTCATTCATTTGTTCATTTCCAGTTCAGCAAATATTTGACTTCCTACTACCTGCAGAACCTTATTCTAGGAGCTGGGGTTATACCACGGAACTATAGACACCAATCCCTGTCCTCGGAGAGCCTACATCCTAGGAGAAAGAAGGCCTGGGTGAGATGGAGAGATTGGGGGTGGAGGGAGGGAAGAGAAGGAGGAGAAGGAAAAGGTGAGAGGGAATGAGAATAGTCAACAACTGTCAAAAACAAGTCGATGACATGGTGTGTTAGAAGGTAATAAAGGCTACAGAACACAGATAGAACAGGCCTGGAGGATTAGGAAATGCTGGGGTGGATGGGGTATACCTTGTCCCATGAAAGAGGGAAGATTTGGGCAAAGACTTAGGGGGAAACTTTTATCTGTGTAGACAGGGGCAGGGGTTTTCCAGGCGGAGAAAAGGGTAAACACAGGCATCCCAAGGTCTAGTGTGTTTCAGGAACAGCAGGGAAGCCAGTGTGCTTGGAGTGATGTGGTCACAGTGGGGGGGGGGAAGGGGCAGAGAGGGCATGAGGGGAGAGAAAGGGGGTAAGAGGGAAGAGAGAAGGTGAGGGGGAGAGACAAAGTGAAGGGGGAGAGAAGAGGTGAGGGACGCAGCTCATGTACAGTCCCAAGGGGTTTGTGGATAGAGATCAGGGAACCTCTGAACTTGGATGGGAAAAAAATCACATCTTTATTTTTATTATTTTGAGTCAGAATCTTACTCTGTTGCCCTGGTTGGAGTGCAGTGGCATGCTCACAGCCACCCCAGCATCGACCCACTGGTCTCAGGCAATCCTTCCACCTCAGCCTTCCGAGTAGCTAGAACTTCAGGTGAGCGCTACTACGCCCAGCTAATTTTTTGATATATTGTAGAGACGAGGTATCACCAAGTTGCCCAGGCTGATCTCGAACCTCTGGGCTCAGGCAGTCCTCTTGCCTCGGCCTCCCAAAATTCTGGGATTACGGACTTGAGCCACTCCGCCCGGCTCATCTTTATTTTTATTAGCCTTCAAGTGAAATTCAGCACTCCTTTCTATGTGAATGTAGGCAAATCATAAAATTAAAAAAAAAAATTTAAAAAGCAAACAAAACACAAAACCTCCATGGAAGTGAAGAGACACCTGTAACTTTGCCATCAGCAGAAATTACAAATTTTAAAAATTGTACATAAAACTTATTTCAGATATCTTAAAGAACTTCTGCTCATTACTACTTCAAAATTTCAGTATCCATGAGCTCCAACTATTTAAAGCATGCATGTTACCATATCATAGAGTTTTTTTTTAAAGAACAATTTTTAGTGTAGTTGGTTTCCTTTGTAACGCTATATAATCTTTACGTGTATAAGACATTTCTGTGAGGCAGGGTCCACGGGTTCACCAAACTATCAGCGTGTTCATGGCATGAAGACAGTGAAAAAAAACTTCTAATATAGAATCTAATAATTCACCTTAAGAGCTTTGACTTGAGGGAAATGAGAAGCCGTTGCAGGATTTTGAGCACAGGAGCAAGGTCCAACTTACATTTTTAAAGTACGGTGCTGACTGCTCTAGGGCACAGAGACAAGTGGAATCGGAGGAGAAGGCTGTTACTGTGAGCCAGGTCAGAGCTGGGGGTAGCTCAGGCCAGGATGATGGTTGTAGAGGATGTGGGGAGGGCATGGATTCTAGACGGATTTTGGAAAGAAAGCCAGTAGGAATTGCTGTGGGATTAGATATGGGGTGTGAGAGAGAGACGTCAAGAATGACTGGCGGTAGTGGTCTTGCTGCCCCATGTGATGGAAGGAGAGGGACCCTGTCAAGAAGGTTTCCTAGCAGGTGTGACATTGGAGCTGGACTCAGACGGTGGCGACTGGCTGTTGACTGAGTTCCGCAGGGACTATATGTACCTTGACTTCCCATGCCGGGAGCCCTGTGGCTTGCCTGGGACCACTGTAGGTCTTCATGATATATCAGTTCAACGTTGGAGAGAAGATGGAGGGTCTACGGGACCCTCAGAGTTATGGCTCGGGTGCTAGGAGGGATGGCTTAGCCACCACAGAAATCCTGCCATTCGGAGGAGGCGTGTGGTGATTCAGACTCTCCGGCCAGAGAGGCTTCAGCCTATGCTGAGAGTGAGAAGGAAGCTTTTTTGGGCTTCTCAGTTCTCTGTTTAGCTGGGGTGACTGATTGATGGCAGTGGTTTTAATAACTCAGTAAACCAGGGCTATTCCATGCAGGATGAATTTGGTGGAGATGTAAATATTTTATATCAGAGTATTAACTGCTTATTAAAAGTGTATTGAGATTTATATGTTATATGGATATAATTATAGACATCACAGAGGGGTCATTTGCTTGCTGGAAACATCTCTGACAGAGCTGTTAATCCGGAAATGTGCGTCCTGCCGTCAGCTGGCCTTTAGGTAGAACGCTTTACTTGTCTTATTAAGCAGAAATTAAACACAGGTATAAATGCAGCTGAAAACGCAGCTCCGTTTTCTAGACCCACCACACGCAGATCACGTGGGACCACCAAGCTCTGACGTAACTCCTCAGAGATAAAAGAGGCCGCTCTGTGGCTGCAAGGTCCTCACAGCTTGTGGGGGGGGGCAGCAGGGGAAAGTTGGGGCTGCCTGGTTTCTCCAGTGAGAGCAGGCTGACAGTCCTGGTATGGGGGGAGGGACTTGTGCTGACCTCCACACCCAGTGCTTAGGGCTGAGGATTTGCTGTGTTGATCCCTCTTTCTGAGGCCTGGAGAAAGTCGCCATACTGTCTGGGGGCAGTTTGGAGCCTGATGCAGGTAAGTGGGAGTTGTACAGTTATTTTGAACTAAGCATCTAGAACATTGTTTGTGTGAAAAATTGGATCTGAACAGGAACTTGGGGCAGGTGAACAAATATTTCTCAAATGGCAACAGGGCGTTGAGTTTTGAGTGTGGCTTAGAGTAAATCCATAGCCAGTGTGTGGTGTGTCAGGTCGTGTGGCTAGGCACAAACTCCTGCCTGCATGGGGCTTGTATTCTACCAGGGAAATCAAACAGCAAGCAAATAAACAATATGTCCAGAGATCAGTCTGCACATAAGAGTAGTTTTGTCAACGGAATGTAAATGATTTCTGTATCATTTTTTTGATCGATTTAAACATTTTTGTTTGTTTTCAAATCTACATGCGGGTACCTGTCTGTGTGCCCCCAGCAGTCATATCTTGGTTTTCTGGAGATGGCTCATAAGCTTCTTTTTGCTGTTCTGCATGGAGAGCTTTCCATTGTGTTTTATTGTGTTCCCTCTTCCCTGTTTCAGAAGGTAAGAGAGTGTGTGATACACTTTTGGAGTAACTCCAGGTGATCATCATGCTTGTTCTGTTCTGGGCTGTGATCTAGGGCTACTCTCTGAGGGTGGGGTGCACTGTTTGCCCCCCACAAAATGGTCCTGGAGTTACACTTCTTGAGTTCTTGGGCCTGGTTTTTATTGTTACCTCTGTCCTTCCTGCCGTCCGTACAACATGTGCTCGTTCCTCTTCACATTCAGATACTTCCAGCATGCACATGGCAACAAGCAAATGTTGACTCGTGTTTTCAGAGAGAAGGTTAGCTAGCGATTTGACAACCATCTTCATCATTTTTGCTCTGATGTTCCCAGATTTGTCATTGGTGAGCAAAGTTGTAGGATAGGAACAGAGGCACATCTGTAGACAGTGTTGGGGGACCACTCCTGGTCAAGACAGCGGTGGGACTGGCACAATGGGTGGCTCAGGGGACCTTTTCTGGGCTGGACCTGGGAGAACAGGAGATGCTGATGGACTCAGGCCTGTGGGCTTGAACTGCCTCTGGTGGCACCATGGCCCCAGCCATATTTCTTCTGCAAGGGGGACCTCCTCAGCATCTCGGTTTATATTCTACACTGTCCAGGATGCCGACGCTAGCCATGTGAAGCTTTTGAGCACTTAAAAATAGGACTAGTAGTACTGAGAAACTGAACTTTAATTAATTTAAATTTAATGTAAAAAACTGTTATAGCCTGCCAGCAGGGAGGAGAGAAAAAACCGTAGAAAGGCAAACCCAAGGATTCAAAAAGTTATTAGAAAACTTTTAAGTATGTTTGGAACAGATTGGGTCTGTCAATTTACTTTTGCAACTGTAAATTTTATGAGAGAGATCTAGATACTGATCAGGTATTTGAGGAAAATCTAGCATCTGAAGTGAGATGTGCTGTAAGTGTAAAATACACACCAGAATTTGGAGACGTAGTGTGGAAAAAAGAATGTAAAATATCTCATTAATTTTTATATTTGTTATGTCTTAGAATGATAATATTTGGGTATGTTGGGTTAAATAAAATATATTGTAAAAATTAACTCACCTGTTTCTGTTTACTTTTTTTAAATGTGGCTTCTAGCCGGGCTCGGTGGCTCAGCCTGTAATCCCGCTCCTTTGGGAGGCTGAGGTGAGTGGACTGACTGAGCCCGCAGGTTTGAGACCCGCCTGGGCAGGCGAGACCTCATCTCTACAATTAAAAAAAAAAAATCAGCCGGGTGTGGTAGCGCGCGCCTGTAATTCTGGCTACTCAGAAGGCTGAGGTGGAAGGATCGCCGGAGCCCAGCAGGTTGAGGCTGTGGTGGCCGGGAGTGGTCACTGCACTCCAGTCTGGGTGACAGAATGAGACTTCAACTCAAAAAAAAAAAAAAAAAAGATGTGGCTTCTAGAAAAATTAAAATTACATATTGACTTGTACTATATTTCTATTGGACAATGCAGAACTAGACCCTTCTCTGATGCTTGTTCAGGTCTGAGGCTGTTGCATAATTTTATGTGGCTGAACTTACCATTTATTGAACACTTACACGTGCCAGACTCTGCTAAAACCTTCACTTGCTTTCAGTCCTCCCAAGAGCCCCGTGAGGTAGGTACTATGACCTCCATTTTAAATGCAAGGTTGCTGAATCTCAGAGCAGTGAATTAACTTGCTCAAGGTCTCACAGCTAACAGGGAGCAGAGCTGGAACCCTAGAGTCAGACAGGCCTGGGTCAAAGCCCTCCCTCCTCTTGACCACCATACCACACTGCCCTACTCCAGCTCCATGAGGTAAATGCCCATCCTAGGACTCAGTATTCCAGGGCAGGGATGTGGTCAGCAAGTGACCACAAGGATCGTGCTCATCCATGAGGGATCATGCCATTGAGTTTGCTGTGCACATTGCCTGCTTTTCTCTCTGGGGGATCACTTTGGAGAGCAGGTGAGCCCTGAGGGGGGATACTTAGGGAGCATCACCATCCTGCTCTGAGGGGAGGGCATCTGGGGGCACAGTCTTCAATTCCAACTGCAGTCTTGTCCCATTTTGTAGCAGAGTGTTTTCACCAATGTCATGAGCTGGCAGTGCCAACAGGATTGTCATCTCCATTTCACAGATGAGCAAACTGAGCCTCAGGGGTGAAATGAGCTTACAACCAGAAAGGGACTAGACCTAAAGTTCTGGTTCCAAATTCAGAGTTTTTTCACTAACCAAATCTGGCTCTGAACAAAAGTAAGTAAAAGGTATCATTGGGCTTATTCTTTGGAGAAAAGTCCTAGAATATCACTTTCATGGTGCCTAAAATTTCTGCCTGTCATGGCGCCAGAAATACTTCCACCAGGACATGATTCCTTTTGGTAAGTCAACCTCTGAGTGAGTGGATTTCTGAGATCTTCTGAGTGGGCAAAGGGAAATGACCACGTAGCAAGGTGGGGACCCAGGCAGGGTGGTGAATGAGGCAGGGCTGTTCAGAATGTGAGAAGATGCACTGGTGGACTGAGCTGCACATAGGTCCATGGGCTTTTAAAAAAATTAATATATTAGTTTATTTTTTGAGTTTGGGGTCTCACTCTGTCGTCCAGGCTAGAGTGCAGTGGCATAATCATAGTTTACCACAACCTTGCCCCCCTTGGCTCAAGCAATCCTTCCATCTCAGCCTCCCAAGTAGCTGGGACTACAGGTATGTGCCACCACACCTGGATTATTCTTTTGTGTGTGTGTGTGTGGTTTTTTTTGTAGTGATGAGGTCTCACTATATTGCCTAGGATGGTCTTAAACTCCTGGGCTCAAGCAGTCCTCATTTCTCAGCCTCCCAAAATGCTGGGATTATACTGCACCTGGCCTATTTTTAATTTCTGAGGAAGCTCCATACTGTTGTCCATAATGGCTGTCCCTAATGTAGATTCCCACCAACCAATGGTGTGTAAGTGTTCCCTTTTCTCCATATCCTTGTCAGCACTTACTATCTTTTGCCCTTTTGATAATAGCCATTCTAAGTGACATGAGGCAATAGCTTGTCATTGTTTTGTTTTGCATGTCTCTGTCGATTAGTGTTGTTGAACATTTTTTCATATACCTGTTGGCCATTTGTATGTCTTGTGAAATATCTATTAAGACATTTCCTTTGCCCATTTTTAAACTGGATTATTTTGTTTTATTGAGTTGTTTGAGTTTCTTATATATTCTAGCTATTAATCTTTGCAGAGGTGTGGTTTGCAAATATTTTCTCCCATTCTGTAGGTTGTCTCTTTGCCCTGCCGATTGTTTCCTTTGCTGTGCAGAAGTTTTTAGTTTGATGTAATCCCATTTGTCTATTTTTGATTTTGTTGCTTGTGCTTTTGAGGTCTTAGCCAAAATTTCCTTGCCTAGTCCAATGTCATAAAGCATTTCCACTGTTTTCTTCTAGTAGTTTTGTAGTTTGGGGTCTTACATTTAAGTCTTTAATCCATTTAGACTTGATTTTTGTATACAGTGTGGGATCGGAGTCTAATTTCACTCTTTTGCATGTGGATATCCAGTTGTCCCAATGCCATTTACTGAAGAGATGGTGCTTGTCCCATTGTGTGTTCTTGGCGTCTTTGTGGAAAATCATTGGTTGTAGAGGTGTGGATTTATTTCTGAACTCTCCATTCTGTTCTAGTAGACTAGTGTCTATTTTTATGCCAATGTTATGCTGTTTTGGCTACTATAGCTTTGTAGTATATTTTGAAGTCAGGTAGTGTGATACCTCCAGCTTATTTTTTTTTCCGCCTCATGATTGCTTTGTCTCTTCAAAGTTTTTTGTGGTCTAGATCCATGTTTGGCCTTCGCCGTACCATAAGGCTGAAACTCTTTTTCCTAGGGCCCCTGATTTTCTTGTGAAGGCTAAGAATAGATGGCTGCCAGGTAGGACTTTCTTGGAGAAAGCAGGTCTTGGGCTTGCCTGGATCTCGTCTCTCTGCTCAAGTGACTTTTGGGCCAGTATCATTTACTCTCTATGAGGGGCAGTTGCTTCACCTCTCTGAACTTCAGTTTCCTCATCTATAAATGGGGCCTTACTTTTCAGAGTAAGGATTGGCACAGAGCATGCGAAACACCTAGCATCCAGGCTGGCACCTGGTGGTGCAGTAGACACTGGGCTCAGTTGCATGCAGACACCTGAGGGTTCCTTGGGACCCTCCTTATCTCTCTATGGGAAGCTGATGACCCACAAAAAATGCTGCAGCCTGGAAGGCAGGAAACAGACTGTGGATTTTCTCTGGGTGCAAATTGCCTGTTCCGTCTCGGTGCTTTAGTTTCTTCACCATAAAATTTGGTAGCACCACCAGTGTGCTAGGAAGGAGTTGACAGGGCTGCAAAACTTCCAAAGGATTCCAAAATTGCTCCTGCTGGGTTGGAGGGAAGAGACACCCCCCAACACCCCAGGGAAAATTCATACCTGGCACCACCTCAATACAAAATTAGTTTCTCAAGGGGCTGGCTCGCTATCCCAGACATTTTCTCGAAAGTATCAGTTAATCAAGAGCCAAAGGGGATTCCTTCTTTCTTTCTTTCTTTCTTTTTGGTCTATTCAAAGTCCCTAAGGGCAATCTTGTCTCCCAGAAGAGATTACAAATTCTGGATTGTGTAAACACTCTGCCCAGGCAGCATCTATGGAGATCTTCCTTGTTCCAGCCAACTACTTTCGAGGTAGAGAACCTGGCCAGCCCTGGCAGAAGAGGCCTCAGAGCCAGCCCCTGAGGCTCAGAGTGACCCAAGTCTGCTTCCTTGAACCCTCAGCCAGACTCCCATGCGGAGGTAGAGATACTGATTATTGTCTGGGCCTGGTGGGTGCCAAACTTTGTAGACCCCCGCCTCCCTCCTTCCCCCCCTTCTCCGTGGTCACAGGGCATCCAGAAGCCCTTCTGGCAGAGACCAGGTGTGTGCTTGGGCAGAAGGCACATCCTAGCCCATTGTGTGTCCTCCCACTGCTGTTGCCCTGCCTCACGCTAGGACTCCCAGCAATCAAGCAGAAAGGGTCCCTTCCCTCTGTTTATGGAGGACACTGGGCATTCTGAGAGCTGACAGCATGAAGCCCTTGCCTTTTAAGTAGCTAGCCTTCCGGCTGGCCTGGATTCATTAAGCCCAGGCAGCGCCTTGACTCTGCCGATGGTCACCGGGCGATAAGAGGCAATGCCCAGCCCTTCCGCCTTTGAACTGAGCACCCTGTCTCTCTCCTGCCTGAGATCTGTTTTGAACTGTCAGTTCCCAGGGATTAGATGCATGTTTAGGCTGGATGAACTCATGAATGAAAATATTTTGCTTTGTGCTTTCAGCAATGGAGACCGGCACAGTGGGCCCCCTTTTCTTTCCTTTCTCTCTCCTAGCACTGCCTACCCAGGCCCACCCTAAAAACAAGGCCAAGGCCCCATAGCAGCACCCAGGCTACCTCATAGTTTGGACAAGGCTGCTGTGCTGTGATGGAGCCAGGCGGTGCAGCAGTTCCCGGGCCAGGTGAGTACTTTCTTAATATTTTCTTCCTGGTTCACGACATCATGCAGCACAGCATGGTGGAGGGGCAGCCCCAGCCTCTTCTGTTATGGGCAGGGGAGAGGTCGGGAGAGGAATTGGTTTTGGGTTCATGTGGTTCACCCAGCTTTGATTCCAGTGCCATGGGCTTCTTGAGCATCTAGGGGGTGTGGGTCACAGGGTTGGAGCACTGAGTCTGTCCTGTCATCTTGGAAGTATGTGATCATGAAGAAGTAGAACGACCAGAGCTCAAGTCTTAGCTCTGCCCCCTCTTAGTTGTGTGACCTCGAGACTGTCATGGAACTGTTCTACATGCCCCATTTACAGGTGAGGACCCTGGAGTCCCACATCTTCTTTACCAAACTGCTCTGAGTATTGTTAGCGTGAGAGTTTCTGATCAATGCCATGGAGTTGTTATTACATCACTGTCCTGTTCCTGTCTTGTTCTTGGGCGTGGCTGGACCAGAAGCCTGGACCAACTAACACCCACTCCATGTCCCAGCCCCATCCCCAGAGAATGAGGAGGACCCAAGGGGGTGCTTATGAATGAAGTCATCAGTTCCTAAGATAATTAATGCTGCATTAATAGGTTGATGCCATTGCTTGCTGGGTTACACCCATGGCTAGTTCCTACTATGATATGGCTCTGGGCTCCCTGGGTGCCTGAAGTCAGTGGCCGCTCTGCAGAGGACAGTTGTCACACTACCGTTTCCTGCAGGAAGTTGCTGGGCACTTCCTATAGAGGACATAGGTTGGTGGCTCCTAGGAATCTGTTCTGGACTGCAGTGGATTATATTGCTTAGTGGCAATAGGTTCTGTTGAGGATCAAAACAAGCCATGGGCTGGTGGCTGGGGACCTGGCCTGGCTGGGTGGGTGAGTGTAAGTGTATGTATACACACACCTAGGTATATACCTCAGTGCTAATTCATGTGGTGTATGTATGTGTGTGTGTGAGTGTTGTGGGATGGGGCTGGTACTGGCATTATTATTAGACTTTTCCCATCTTGATGCGTGATCATTGGCTTTATCAGTGAGAAATTGTTTTAAAAGTATTATTCTGCACAGGCACTGTAAAGTAATTTTAGAAAAAGTAGTGATAAACATTATCAATGTTTTGAAGTCTTTTTCTTTTCCTCTCTCTCTATACATGTATGGAGGTTGTTGTTTTTACAAAACTGTATGACGCATTTTTGGAACTTGCCCTCCTTGCCTAGTAACAGATCACTGTAGCCTTCACACCCAACCCTATCACGTGTGACGGCTGTGTGGTATGAATGATGGCCCGTGGTATGAATGTGCTATAATTTCAGAACCAGTCTCCAATATTTGGATACATAGGTTGGGCTGAGTGTCACTCCTCATCAGCCATGCTGTGATGGACAACCTCATCCCAGCATTCTGATGTACTCATACAGCTATTTCTCTACGAGAAAAGCTTGCAAGTTGAGTTTTGGGGTTAAAGGGTGTTTGTGTTTTTTAGGCTTCTGATCTCTTCTGCTAGGCTGCCTTCCAGAAAGTTTGGACTGAGCCAGGTTGAAGGAAAATAGTTCCGTTCCCCCTCTAAGTTTCCTGGGCCTGGCCTGAAGTCTCCAAGGAATAGGGGAGGGGACCAATGTGCCCAAAGGCCCCTGAGGCCTCTGCAATGCCTGAGAGCGCTGAATCCATTTTACAGATGAGGAATTGAGGCCCAGGGAGGCAAAGGGGCCAAGTGTGTCAGCCTGAGGAGGGCCCGAGACCCATGGTCTGGGAGAGCCAAAGGCAACACAGGGTGTGAGGGGGCTGCTGCCTGCCCCTGGGCCCAGTGAGCAAGGAGGATGGGGTAGGAAAGGCTCTGGGCTGGTAGTGAGAAGGGTCAGGCAGCTGATCTCCCTCTGCGAATCAGGGTGGGGAGAGCCCTGGCCCTTTACTCTTTGCTAGGCTTCCTCCTCGGGGTCTGGCCCCTCCCAGGGAGGCCAGTTAGATAGAGGTGAGCAGGGGTGGTCCAGGGTGGGGTCCATGTGTGGTGTGGGGAAGCCAATTCTGAGGCTCTAGTGAGTGCCTGCTGTGTATGCAGCACTGTACCAAACCTGGGGGAAGCAGGAGATGGCGGGCCTGGTACCCAGA
The DNA here is from genome assembly GCF_000164805.1 of Carlito syrichta. NCBI lineage: Eukaryota > Metazoa > Chordata > Mammalia > Primates > Tarsiidae > Carlito > Carlito syrichta. The sequence goes on from NW_007074497.1 coordinate 143,136, forward strand.
GGACGATGATCTAGTTGTGAGATGGGATAGAGCCCTTCAGACCAGAGGTCAGGAGATAGTGTCTGAGAAGGTGGGGTCTGTGGGATTTTTCTTTCAGTTGGTATTTATTAAGCACCAACTGTGGGTCAGGGCCTGACCCGGGAGTCGGGGATGCAGCCTGGGTGAAGAGGACAAATCATCTTCTGCCCTCAGGCCAACACAATCCCATGAAAATGACGGGCCAGGGACAGGAAGTGGTGACCAATGTCTGCACTGGGGCTATGGGAGCACAGAGGAGGGCAGCCTGGGAGAGGAAGGCACATCTAGGATGAGACCTGAAGAAGCAGGGAATGGGGGGTTGGGGGTAGGAGGTGAAGAAGGGAGCATGATCACACCAGAGGGGAGAGTGTATGGAAAGGCCTGGATGTGAGAGGCAGGCGGATGGGTGATCTCTAGCAGGCCTGATTCCTTTGGTGGTTACACAGGAGCCTGACTCACCAGAATGGAGGTTGTGGCTAGTGCCCAGGATGGAGGCTGGCTCAGGGAATAAGGCAAGGCAGCATTGAACTAGGAAGGCAGAATTGTGGGTACTGTCGGTAGGTCATGGGCTGGCTACCCTGTACAGGCCAGGCATGGCAGGTAGAGCGAGGTCTGTGGGGAAGACACTTGGTGGTGAGGGGGGAAGCTCATGGCTCCTCTCTCTACCCCAAAGTATACAGTCTCGATTCAGTGTGGACTGAGTCCCTCAGAAAGTTGGAAGGATCATTTCCCTTGGTTCAGGAGCTTGGGGTTCTGCACCTCCATACCCAGGAGGGCCTGAGGGCGCTAGGTGAGATGGGAGCCAGAGGTGCCCTTGCTGCACAGGAGACCATCTCAGGGGAGGGAGGCTCCCAATTCTGCCCAGCTCTGGTCATCCCACCCCACCCACCTGCTTTGTGAAGGCCGCTCCTGACATGCCCTCCCCAATGCCTCGGAAAGGGTGGCCTGACTTCTCCCCAGGCATGCAGGTCCTTTGGAGTTGACGGCATGTCCTGCATCTCAGCCTGCACACCCACCATGGGCCCAGGTCCCGGCTGCCCACCTTCCTCCCCAGGGAACAATGCTGCTCTCCCACCTCCACACCTGTGCTTTTCTTACGGTTTCTACCCAGGTCCCCATCTTGTCTATTTAAGTCCTGCTCATACTCTCTGAGAAGCCTCTCTAGCTCTCCTAGCCCTCTTGGGCAGAACACAGCTTTCCTTGCACAGGGCACCACCCTCGGTCCTGGTTGCTGTCACTACCCATCTTATGCTAGTGCTGGTTCTGTCAGCGCCAGACTGCTGGACAAGAGGTTCCTCTAGATAGCCTTTCCTTCCTTCATGTGTCCCTACAGGATCTGGTGCCCAGGCATTCTGTAGGGGCTCCGGACCCCATGTGCTGAGGCAGCATTTCCTCAAGAGTTGCAGGAGTTGCTCCTCCCTGCCCTGGTGTTTTTGAGTTTTGGTAGGGAGGAAGGCAGAGGGAGGTGTGTTCTGAGTGGGTGTGAAATGGTCTGGAGCAGGGCTCAGGAGACAGCAGATCTGGAGGCAGAAGGCTGACCCGGCTCTCATTGGCTGTGTAACCTTGGGCAAGTTATTCATATTTAACCTTTCTGAATCTTGGTTTCTTCATCTGTTTAACAGAGACACAAATACACCTCACAGGAACGTTGTGAGCCTTAAGAGATCATGGGTGTGTAATCCTCCTGGTCTGGGGCCGTACATGGCCCAGTCTCTGTGCAGCTAGAAGTAACTGGAAAGCTGTCCCCTTATTGTCCTTTGAAAGAAAAGGGAAGGTTTGGAGTCTCTGTCCGTGCTCTGGCAGCATACTGGATATCGACCCACAGACTTCCCCAACACCCTTGGCCTTAGGATCCCTCCCTGCACCCTGCTTTACCTGTCCCCTCCATGTGCCCCCAGCCCAGTGCTTGATGACATGGAAGGGCCCAGCCACTCGAATAAGCCCCTCCAGTTTGGCCTTCCTCCGTCTTGCCTACCAGGCTCCCAATTCTGCATCCTGGTAGAGGCAGGAGCAGGTCAGCAGGCGCAGGGTTCTCCTGAGAGTGGGTGTGGGAGGGAAGGATATTTACATGTGGATGGATGGGTCTAATCTCAGGTGCTCAAGGCCCTGGCCCATCCTTAGTGCTCAATAGAAATTCAGTTAAGTGTTTTCTGGGGGGCACTTATCATGTGCCAGGCACCAAGTTAGAGTCTAATTTCCCAGAATCTCTCTCTGTGAGGTGGGTGCTGTTAGTTCCATTTTACAGATGAGAATACCACAGCTCAGAGCACACATATTGACTCAGCTTGCACCAACAGGTCTGAATATTTGTCACCTCCAAGTATGGTTCCTAAATGTCAGTCAGCTGGGTGCTAGGCTGTGGGGAGCCCTTCAGGGGAAAGGAGCCCCTTGAGTCCTGGGTCTGGCAGGAAGACCGTTTGGAGGAGGAGAGAACAGGCTGGAGGCAGGTGACAGGCAGATCCTAAATGCACAGGATTAAATATTTACATTAAGCAAGATGAGGGTTAAGTGCCTCAGAGGCAGGCAAGGGGAGAGTGGTGGAATGGCCATGGGGCAGCCCCAAAGAGCTTGAAGAGGGCTGCAGGAGTGGAGACCATCTCTGGGGGCTCAGAGGGGTCGGTGAGGGGCCAAGGTTGGAGCCGGAGTCAGGCTGCATCTCCTGTGAGATGTGTGCAAGTGTGTGGTGGCCCAGGAATGTGGGAGCCACATACTTTTGTGTAATTAGCTTGGCTCCTCTGCAGCGGCTGCAATTAGCTGCATTCAGGAGACAGGACTTCCTGTGGCCAAGGCCACTTGTGCACCTGGGGCGGCTTACCTGGGCTCCCGCTGTCCAGGCTTGGGCCCTGTGTTTCCGGCAGGGGCAGTGGAGAGGCAGGTGGGGCTGTTGGGACTGCAGGGTCACAGCTTCCTTCTCGCAGCAGGAGGAGAGGATTGTCCTGGTCCCTCCACTCAGCCCTATTTACATCTTCTCTGGGTCCCCCTGGTGGGGGGGGGTGTGCTCCCTCCCCTCACCTGTCTGAGCACTGTTTATGAGACTTTCCTGCTCTCGCTGGCTGCAAATAGGGCTGGTAGCATCCTAGAGTGGGTCAGTTCCCCTGACTGGCCAGCAAATGCCTTGTACACCTCTCCCTGTGGCGAACTCAGTGGCAGAAATATTCTGAGAACTGGGCATTTTGAGGATCCCAGCGTACCCTTCCTTAGTGAAGAATGTAAAAATGAGATAATTAATGCTGCCACTTTGTTTTCCTTTAGTGTCCAGGGACTATTACTTTATCCATCTAATTTTATCAGCAACAATAACAATCGCTGCTTTTGTGTTTCACTGGCCCTGCCTTTTTCCTAAAATCGTGAGGTAGTGGATATGAAAACTTGGAAGTGGGAGTGTAATTATTATTCCCACTCTGTCGACAGGAGACACCAGAGGTTGGAGAAGTGAAGATGCCACCTGGAGAAGAGGACAGTGGCCCAGGGCCACTGATGCCTCCAGTGTACCATGGGCAGGCTTTCACAGGTTGGCCTGGGTGGAGCCGAGGCTGGGATCTGGGCCTCTCCCACCACAGCAGGCTGGGAGAGAGGGCAAGTTGCCGGTGGCTGTGGCAATAGGGATGTCAGTATGACAGCTGCAGTCAGCAGAAGGGCGACACAGCCCTGGGGTTGGTTGGGGCTCGGTGGTGCTAGCCCTAGGGCATAGCTTGGGGACACGCTAGCTGCCCACCCTATCAGGCTGCAGCCCCAACGATAGACTGAGCGCCTGGTTCCTCCATCCTCCGTTGTGCACTCCAGAGCTGGAAAATGATCTAAAAATCCTTGAAGCGATGACTTTTCCCAACCAGGCTCAGCCTGCTCCCTATGAAACCCAGGACGGTACGTGTGCTTACCACTTGCTGTGACTGCAGCTTCCCTCGGGTGTGAGACCTAAACCCTGCCCCCAGGTTTTGCAGGGTGCAGGAGAATTAGCTGAGATACTGTGTGATAAATATGTAGTCTTTAGTGTGTTCCTGGCTCAGAGTAAGTGTTCAGTTGGTGTGAGTGGCCATTATTATTATTTAAGCACTATTATTAAAGAAAAAAACTGTTCCATCAGGAAACAGAGACCTGGCCTGGTCTGGGAGGGTAGTGTTCCATGAATAGCAGCTGTTATTAGCTGTTGATACTGCATCTCCTGCATCCCTGATTGGCTTAAGCCACCTTCAGGAGGAATGAAACTCTGGTTGATTCCACGAGTTGCACTAGTTGTGTTCTATAAAGTCACTGCCAACACTGAGTTAGCAAACACAAAACCACTGCTCCCAGGGGAAATGCAGGGTTAGGTTCCTGTGAGCCTCTGGTTGTGTTTTTGTCAACTGATCAGTACATAACCTTGTTTTATGTGTGTTTCTGCTTAAAGCACCGTATTTAATATATGTTGTTGATTCATAAACGTTGGCCTCATGGCCAACAGCACCGTAACCCCTGCCTGGACAAAGCTTCTCTAACACATGTTCTTTCCCTGCCAGGCACATCACAGCCTTCTTGCCCATAGGAGCACTAGACAGTACTATGTGCGGGGCCATTTTAAACAGCGAATTTACCAACAAAAAGCACAAAGATGTTAAAAAAAATAGTAGCATTCCATGTGGTGGAAAGCACAGTTCAGTTTACAGCTGAAGCAAGAAGGCAGAGCGTTGCCTTGTTCAGCCTCAGTTGGGAGCTTGCACATCCCATGAGTCAAGTGTTTCACTACTCTATGCATGTCTGGGGTTACAAATGGAGTTGAGGGAGTAGGCAAATGTGCAAATATGGAATCTTCAAATAATGAGGATCAGTTGTATGAGGCAGATGGACCAAACTTCTGGCCCCGGCTGGCTCTCTGTGAGTTGCTCAAGGTGGGTAGGGGGTGGGAGGGTTGTTGAGCCACAGAAAACATGGGGAGCAGGGAGGATCCCAAACAGCCCCATGGCCAGCTGCTGGCCCAGCCCTGAGGGAGGTGGGGGCTCCAAGGCAGTGGCTGGGCCTGGATAGCTTCAGCCACAGTCCCTGATGGGTTTTCCACACACAGCACCTCAGCTGTTTATGGCAGTGTGTTTATGTGGGTGGGAGGAATCTATTTATTTTTATTCTTTGGACATATTTTGAACCCATAAACAAGAAGAAACTTATCTTTGCAGGATTTTCACTTTGTGTGCCCTTCTGTGTCCTGCTCCCACTGGTTCTGCAGGGCACTGGCAGAGATGGGAAGAACATCATCTGAGTTGGCCGTGTGTTCAGTGAGGGGCCTGGGCATCTGTGCTGGAGAAGAGGATGAATATGGATTTCTCAGTAGGGACTCCACCCAGGCCCGGCTCACGGGGAAGCATGAGGGAGAGTGGGAGCAGGGCTGGGAAGGAACAGGGCATGCCACCCCTAGTCTCCCAGGGTTCTTGACTGACCTACCTGCACCCCTTAAGTTCTCTAGAGGCTGAGCTTGAGACCATGGAGGTTGCTGGGCTCCAGCCCCCTCAGGCTCCAGGTGGGAAGGGAGGCTTACCAGTTGCCACATGGCGGGGCTGGGTCTGGGGCCCGGGACGCTGACTCCCAGAGCCGTGCTCAATTCATACCAGGACCATGCCATAGCTGTTCCCTCACAGAGGCATTTAGCCAATGGCTGGAAGCTTTTGTTACTGTCTTCTGTTATACTGCTATCAGTCCTGTGGAAAGGTTAGAAGCTTGGGCTTTGGAGTCAGACAACCCTCATTAGAATCTTGGCTTAGTCACTGGCTGTGTGACCTGGGGCAAGTAACTTAACCTCTCTGTGTCTGTTCATTTAAAGATGAGAAGAATAATAATACTTATTACTCAAGGTCCACTGAGGATCCAATCAGTCAATATTTTAAAAACATTTAGAACCGTTCCTAGCACAAAATAAGAGCCATACGAGGGTTTGTACAATAAAACATATACAACTGCTGTATAATCCGGAACAAGTTGCCCTGCCTAAGCCTCAGTTTCGTCATCCAAAAAGTGGGATGGATAATGACACCTCCCACAAAGGGTTGCTATGACTCAGTGAGCTTAAGATGTTTAGCACAGAGTGAGCTTTAGAAACTGTCAGTCATTTTTATGATTGGTCTTATTAATTGGCACCTGCCTCCTCATTCAACTGGCAGTCTCCTGCCTTGAGTTCAGATGAGGGGAAGGAAGAAAACACAAAGTTTGGGCCAGGGGTAAGGGCGATGCGCAGAGACTGCTGAGCAGGCATTCAGATGAGGCCGGAGGTGGCTTTGGGGCTCCCCTCGGCAATGACTCTGCTGCCAGCCAGGTGGTGTCCCCAGGATGCGCGGGGTGCTGTTCCCTGTCCTCTAGCCACGCCTGTAGGGGGCCCACCTTCCCCACCCACAGGGACCCCAAGAGCCCGCCCTGGTCAGCAGCGCTGCCTTGGCTGAGTTTCCTGCCAGGCATCTGGGCAAGTGTGTGGCCGCGGGCGCAGTCAAGCAGGGGGAATGCCATTTGGAAGAAGCGGGTACGTGCAAAAAATTCCCTTCTGCAGTTCCTCTGGAAGGCGCAGGATGTGCTTCACAGGAAGCGTCAGCACAATTTTCTAATCAAGTTGAAGTCCGTGGCCCGTAGTTAGAAACAATAAATGAAACGCAATTTGAGCCGGCACTTTGCCTGAGTCTCCATTTCTGGAAGTGGGTGTGGGTGAGAAGCTGGTCTTTCTGAGGGAAGAACTTGACCCCTGACCCTGACCATTTAGCCCCCAGCCTCGCCATCAGCTTGCAGGGGTGGGACCCTAGGACTTTATTTTAGGTAATCATTGCAAATCCTGATTTTGATCTGTCAGGTCAAAGTCCACACTTCTCTGTAAATCAATGCATACGATTAAGCCCACTCTTTGTTTTTTCTCCTTCCAGCGCCTTCTACCTACCATGCTTAGAGTTTAGTCTTGGAGATCATTGTTTAATCAATATTAAACCATTCACGTCGTTTAAGTGTTTACTTATGTGCTTTGAATCATTGCTTGCAGTAAGAACAAGTGATGCCCCTAATCTGCCTCCACTACACTCCCCCATACCCTAATTATGTAATTTAGAAAAGAACATTTCCTGACAGCAGTTTCTCAGTGTGCAGCAACAAATGCCGACTGGGGACGGGACCAAACAACCCGGTAATAGCTAGCACATGGAGCGCGCTGCCTTGGTCCAGGCAGCCCTGGTTTGGGGCAGACGCCCGTCCGTTTGGGTTAAGGCTTTCAAATGATGGCATATTAGTGCCAGTAGAAGTAATTCCACATGAAAGGAGCTGAAGCTAATAGCCCATCTCCAGTCTCTCTTAGTTTGTGGAATAGGCCCTCATTGCAAATTGTTACCGACCCAGACAGTCAGGAACAGATATCTCACCCAGCCGGTGAGATTGACGCAGCCAAAGACGTGTGCAAGAGGCCAAGGTTTAGACCAAGCTCTGCTTTATGTCCCTGCCAACCCCCACATCTACCGTCCAGGGGCTAGGCCTGAGTGTCTGCAATATGTCCCTGTTCCTTTTGGGGGCAGTTCAGAGACGAATGTGCCTCTTCATTCAAGCAAAGTAGGTATTTGAGGGGCTGCAGGGTGTCAGGTGGTGTGACTGGTGGAATCTGTGATTTCAGAGTATATCCATGCTCAAGTACCATCTAGTCGGTGTGGCTGTTTTAGGCAGAAGGGACCCTACATGCCCTTCTTACCGGCCTGCCAGTATCAATGACTGTCTTCTCAAGCCCACCGTGCCCCGTGAGCGGAGCCCAGCTCGGTCTCCCCTGGTCAAGTGAGACCTAAATGCTTACTGACCCAGCTGCTTTCGCAGCAGGAATAAAAACCTACCTTTCCTGCTTCCCCTTCCCCCATGGAGACCTTGGTCCAACAAATATTCCGTTGCTATAGAAACCCAGCAGAAGCCTTTGTGGGCTCACCTGTCTCAGCGGGGTGGTCAGCCGGCATTTGGGCATTGGTGTGCAGCCACTCCTTGCAGGCGGAATCCAGCAGCTGTGGGCTCGTGTTGCTATGTAGTCATCTAGCCGCCCAGGGCCCGAGCTCTTGAAGGTCCCAGGGGAGGGGTAGGGGACGAGCGAGGAGCAAAGTGAGCTGCGGAAATTTAAATTTGGCTGTGAATCTTAAACCAATGCGTTAGCCTTTCTAGAAGCGCCAGTTGCTATGGTGATGGAAGTGGTGCCAATTGAGAGAGTTGTTTTTGTGGTTAGAGTGCCTGTCTTAGACAAAGAGAGTGAGGCTAACCCGACAGCCTTAGTCCTCACTCCCTTCTAAGGATTGGACATTGTCAAGCACTGGCCTCATGAGCCAAGGAGGGACAGCCTTTCGGAGCAGCCATTTTGCCGTAGCATTATTCTGGGGGTTTAATGGCTTGGCCAGAAGGGAGTGTCACCTGGCATTCCAAGAGAGAGCCCACAGGTGGGCTTCCTAGCAGAGAAAGAGCTACTCAGTTACGGCGGGCTTTGGAGTCTAAAAATTCCTCTCTTGGGGCAACCTTACCATAGAGTGTTCTTTATAGAGCCTTCTGCCACCCCGAGTCTGGTCATGGGCCCGTAGGGGTCTGCTCTCTCAGGCCACATTTTGACTTGGGCCTCTAATATCAGCTCCTCCGAAAAATTTCCTAAGTGACAGAATGGAGGCCTTTTCTGTAGCCGGGGTGCTGGCGTAGCTCGTTAACTCTCAAAGTGTTTTACAAATATTTATTCACCTTAGGTCATTTGCAAACCTAACCCCTGTCATCCCACCCTAAGGTTGTCCCCCCAGCCTGGTTGCCCAAAATGAAGTCAGAAGCCTTGGACTGAGAATTCCACGTTGGCAGATTTTGAAAAGCTGGCCTGAGCGATTTGTTTATTTCTCTAGTCTGTTCTTCTTAGAGTTCCAGAATGTGTCAGGACTTCCCAGTCCAGACATGCAAAGCCCTTTGCCCTCCCTGCCAGAGGTGAGAGTATTTTATTTATGAATTCATCTTAAAGTACTTTTACAATCACTTTTAATCAAATGAAGACTCTTTTTCTGGGATTATGTCAAAGCATCAGAATGAGAGGGCCTTAGCTTGGAGCGAGGTATTTTAGGACAGGTAACCAGTTCCCTTTTCTCTACTTGCTTCTGGCTGACAGAGACAAGTAGAGAAAGCCTACTTTGTCTTGCTCTCCGAGATGCCTAAAGCGTGTCTATTTCCTTGTGAAGAGGAAGGTCCCTGGGAATTGGAGGCCTGGGTCCTTCCCAGGGGTGACTCTGCATGCTGAATGTTAGTGGCATTTCCCCCAAGACCCACCCAGATGACTCCTGGCTCCTGCCCCTCCCTGTCTTCCCAGCAACCCACCGCCCTGAGTCGATCAGGGTTACTGGCCTCAAAGTGGCCCAACCTGAATTTGCCTCAGCTCCTGGTCAGATCTCTGACTAATGAAGGCTGACCCCTGGTGAATTTTCAGAAGCCATGACTTGCCTGCACCAAGCCTGTTCTGCTGATAAGATAGGCTTTTGTGTATAGCAGGCAGGAGGGTAGCAGCTTCAATACGGTCCATATCAAGGTGATACTAATCCTTCGGCTGGCTAATGTTTGCCAAATAAATAGTCTCATTAGGAAGGGCTTTAAAAGTCCGATAAGATTCTTCTAATTATCCCCCAAAGCACAAATACCTTGGGTTTCAGTTTAGTATAATAGGAGACATGGAGAAAAGAGGGAACGATGTGTGTGAATGAATATTTTTCAACGACGGCTTCAACCCTAACCGCGGCACATCTAGCTTTTCATATTTCGCAGAGCGAGGGCAACAAATTGCCGAACAGGAGGAAAAAAAGACAATGACATATTTTCGGTTACTATTTCACCTTTGCAAATCAATATACAAGCCATTAAAACTACATTTTTCCATGAATGATAAGTGTAATTACCTCTTCTTGCCATAAAAACTTGTCCTTATTAAATGTAAATATTTAAAAATGATTGAAATATATTTGAAGGGCGCTTTATAGCTTGATTTTATATGCTGACATCTGGGTTGCCTTTCCTAAAACACTCTATTTCTTGGAGAGTTATTAAATTAGTATTTTGAAAGGACTAACACTAGACTTGTTCCTTGTTTCAATTTTAATTTCGTACATATTTAGATTTACTGGGAATTCAGGGCAGGTTTACGTTTAGCTAATGCATCGTTACATTTGTGGAGCCTGGACACACATAGTAGCCATAATATTATTTGGTAAGGGAATCTTTAAACAATTGGAAACTCCATCTCCACATTTATTTTGTACCGCTGCAAAGTATAAGAGTATAAGAGTTGAGATTCTAAGATTCCTGGCGGTAGATGTTTAATTTTCCAGTTCTTCTTTTGAGCAAGAAGATTGTTTTAAATATTTACTTTTAATTGTGCATCATTTCAGATAGCAAATATCCAATCAGTTTTTGTGTGAATCTGTTGGAGGTTATTTAGAGAATGATATTATTCTGAGAATGTTATAGAGTGTGATAATTTTTTCAGCTTCACTCTTTGAAAGATAGTTTTTTTCTTTAAAAATTCTTATCTTTAGTTGCCTCACTCAACCTGTATTTTTTTGGTGAGGTGTGATCGTTCACTTCTGTGCTTTGAGAGAATTTCAGACAATGATAGAAAATCTATTTGAAAATACAAGCTTCACTAACATACCTAATTCCACATGGCAAAAAGACCTTGCTCAAAAATGTGAAGGAATTCAATATGAGTGGCTCAACTATTTTTTCATGATAAACAAATATTTCTGGGATGGCTATGCTTCTGAGCTCTGCATAGGAAAGCAGCCATCCATGCGAGCCGCGCAGGGCTGCCCTTCAAACCTTCTTTTCTCTTTTCCTTTCACTATATGAAATCCTCGAGATGTGTAAAGATGTTATGATAGGCAGTGGGTCAAGTCATCTGCACATGTAGCTTTTTGTACATTTTTCTTTGCAGAGGAAAATTTTTCTTCAAATAAATCCCCCCAAATAAACGGTTTGTAAAAACAAAAGTCTGTTTGTTTTGAAATTGCACACAAGAAACCATGTTATAACAATATCTCTCTTTGAGTTATGCCTGAGAAAAGAAATTCACCTATAGTCAGCGATTTCCCTCATGATAAGCTTTTAAAAAATAAAGTTGTCTCTTGGGAGAAAATAAACATCAGTGAAGTGCAGATATTTAAAACGAGCTGTCTTTATTCACTTGTCCAGGGGATCTACCTCACCTTTGTTTTCTTCTCCCCCCCACCCCGTGTCTTTTTTTCTTTCTCTGTAGTTCTGTTCATGCAAATTCCTGAACCTTAAAGCACTTTCGAACTTTGTTGCCTTAAATTACATGGATACGTCTTGAATGCACAAATGTGCCGTTTTCTCCCCCCACTCAAAGTAGAAATTTTAAGCAAGTCTTGAATTTTTTTTTTTTTTCCAGTCAAAACTCTTAGCAAGATGTCCGGGGTTTGGGGATATTTTCACAGTGCCACTGAAGGTGAGCAAATGAATAGGAACACGTGCCGATCACCAGTCAGGGACTTGGGATTTTTTCAAGAGGCATATTTTCTTACGTTAATGCCTTTGTAGATTCCATCGATGCTCAGACATCAAAGAGCAGGCAATTAATAATGGGCATCTGGAGGGCCGATCACATGCTTCCGACGTTAAAGTGGTGAACAACAGGGAAATCAGTCATGGTCAGGTATTAGCTGTAATCATTTTTAACCAACAACAACGAAGGCTTCTCTTTTGTGCCTCTGCTCTCAGAAACACAAGGGTTCCCGTACAAAAGGTTCCCATAGACGCTTTCCTGCTGGTGGATGAGTGAGTAATAAATGATTTGTAGACTTACGTCTCAGTGTTGATTCAAGTCACCTTAATTTCTCCAATAAACTCAAACCCAATTTTGTATGAAGTCCCACATGGACACAAGGCAACAGACAGTTGTTGTATTATTTGAATCTTTAGTTAATTCTAGCGGGTTTGCCCCTTTGTTTGCACTTTCCAAAATAAATGAACATTTTCTAGCACTAGGTTAGTAGTAACTTTCCGCTGGCTGCAACCAAAGGCATCCTCACCAGTTGTTTATTTCCTCTCTTTTATGGTAGTCTGTTTATCTTTTCCAAAGTGATATATGTTACCCAACCCCAAGTAATATAAGATAGGCAGGTAAGACCATGTTTAAGCTCAACAAAAATGTTCTAGAGAAATACAGTGCTTTGGGCTTTAAACACTCCAGCAGGTATAAAAACCTGCAACTCTTTAACAATAATTCTCATTTGAGTAGGTCACAGATAATAAAGGAACGCTTGTTTCTGGGAAATTAAAAAAATGACATGGGGGAAAATATTTATTTGCTTTCTACATTGGTCAAATGACTGGTGGATATTAAAAAACCTGTAAAATAGACAGATGCAACCAATTCTCTTTCATTAACAAATATTGCAATTTCACAATAAAGTAAATGCATTTTTAAAAAGTCTACACTTTTGGGAAGCTGAAATGGTCAGCGCTTGCGCCTGCTTTAAATGTTAAGAAATTGATATTCTAATCAGTTGAGGGAAAATGTTTTCTAGTAAATCTTTACAGAACCAACTTGAATTTTAAAGTCTCCGTCTACTGTTCAGGTAGCAAAAACTCTGATCAACTTTGTGTACACAATTTCTGTACGTTTGCCTCTTGACTAAATCTGCCTGGTTGCCAGCTTTGTTTTCCTTCTAAGTATAAGCCGCATCGGCAGCACATTTTAAAGCTAATTTGAAGCAGGGTCTATACTGCCGTCAGCAAATATGTTATAAGCTTATTATTTAATAGTGATTCCAGGGTAAGGCCATCATCCCCTTCCTAAATCCAAATATAAAGTCGAAATCGTATTTGTTAAAACTGTCATGTTGAATTTGTGGCCCAGATTGTTTCGCCGAGGCCTTCCCAGCTGCAGACACCCTGAGCCCAGCAAAGCTGTTCGTGGCGGAGACGCTGAGCCGCTCAAACTGCCTGCTTCCCCCAAACAGAGCTAAGGCCCAGTCTGCTCACGGCTTTTCCACGTTGTAAAATCATTTGATTTATTTGTTTGGTTTGGTTTGGTTTTTAGGAGCACTGCAGAAATTATTTCCTACTGGCAGAGAGGGCACTTGGTGTTACACTACATTAGTTTCACATCATTAGTTTAGGGTTCTCAAACTGAAAATTGTAAAGTATATGGGAGGCTTCTAGAGACCTCAGTTCTGACCAGAGCAGAACAAATTAAACCTGATGGATTCCTTTCGCTGTCTGTAACGTGTGGGGCAATCCGTAACAAAGCGCGGTGGCGTTGCACAAGGAGTTCCCTCTGTCAGCTTTGGAATTTGGTGGTAGGAAATGTCAGTTACTTATAAAAAGGAAAAATTTCCCCTTTACCATTCTGGTTTTCAAAAAAACCCATAATTTTATCATCACTGCTCGCAGCAAGAAGCCAAGAAGGGGTGCCGATGACAGCCGCGACCCCATATCTCGGGGCTGTCTCTCTCACCTCCACCGCCACTTCCCGCCCCTGCCTCTGGCTCTTGCCAAGCCATGCCAAATCCCCCCGTGGGGCAGCGGACAGCGTGGGGCCTGCCTGCCTGGGGAGGCAGCGCGGGGTGCCAGCCCCCAGGGTGGGGCTAGGTCGGGGCCCGGCCCCCGCGGCG